>NW_026252419.1:0-114248 GCF_025094135.1 Mucor mucedo | reverse complement strand
CTGCAATAACAGGTTCAGCAATTAATCCTGTAGAAACAACCACTACTGTAGAACCTATTCGAATGATAGAAGACGAGCCGGAGTCTATACTCGAGAGATCAAATGGTCTCCGTCGTAAAGAGCATTCAGAAATAATGAGTGCTCTTCAAACATTGCATGAGGATAATCAAAAGCTTCAACAAATGTTTATGATGTTTTTAAATAAATAAAATTTTAATTATTCAACAATATCAAATTGGCTTCTTTCTCTCATCAATCCTTGTATGTATTCCTCGAGAGATGGTGGTTGCAAATCAAACATCGAAGATACAGTAGATCCATTAATGCAGGTGTGAAAATTCTTGAAAACTGTACTGAGCATATACTTTGTTGCTGGTCTTGTCTGCGAAACAATATTTCCATACTTCCATTTGCATGCTCTAAACAACTGAGAGACTTTGCCGAATTCCATCTCAATTGCTACTCGAACTTTTGACATGGAAAGATTCACTTCGCCTTCGAACTCATTTCTTAGTGGGTTACGATACGGTTGGATGACATGCATTGTGGACCAGTAAGCCTCGTCTCCATAAATACAATACTCGTATTCCGGAGAAATATGCCCAAAGTGCGCTTGAAGACGTTGAAGCATTTGACTTTCGTTCAACATACCTCTGTCATTTCGTCGACCAACGTAAGGACCGGATAAACTGCTGGTAATTCCGTTAGGGGTAGAGATTGCTTGGAACTTGATACAGTGTTGATGCTTCCAACCATTAAATAATGCCTTTTGGTCTGCGTTGATTTTTGGACGGCATGTTTGTTGCATGGTTCCATCGATAAAACCAACAATGTTTGGATAATATGCCCCTTTCTCTAGAATAGCTCTTGAAAACTTTTCGCAATTGGATTTGGAAAACTGTCTCTCGTCAAACTCGAGGCCATACCTGAACTTCTGAAGTAAAATATCTGACAGTCCATTGACAGTTCTTCCAATGTTATCTTCAGCCATACCAAAGATGTCAACCATATCTGATAAGCGACGTGGAAATGAGAGTCGATAAAGAAGCAGAGCCATAGCAAACTCCCTGGTTACCTTGATGCTATTAAATCTTAGTTTATTATCCAAACCGATGAGTTGGCAAATTTGACAAATCTCTTTGTAGGTAAAACGAAACATTTTATAGCACTTTTCTTCTGTCCATGACTCTAAATCAGGTCGCTGATACTTTGCTCTGGTTTTTCTACTGTTGCGCTCATCAATACGTCGTCTATCAAACATGTACATAGCTATATCATCCATAAAAGTACGAGAGTTCATTTTTAAAGTTTACAAAGAACAGATAAATAATTTGGAGTAGCAAAAAAGGACTTAATGTCGTTATTTTTCTTATGCATTTATGAAATACTAAATGACGTAATTACCATATAATTACGTTGCACGAGTACAAACTCTATAACACTACGCTAAATGGAATTTTCAAAAATTCTTTAGACATCGGGTGGTCTAATAATATGGAAGAGGATAAATACAAAGAGAAAAATTACGATATTATAGATGATTTTTCTGCCCCTCCTCCGGATGTACTAACTAGTAAGTTCATTTATATTCCTCTTAGAGTAAATGATGTCAAATGTTGGGCTATGATAGATACTGGATCCAATTTTAGTTTGATATCTGTGAAATTTAATAAAATTCTAAATTTACCAATAAATACGAGTTTCAATAATAATAATATAAAGCTGGGACCAAATAATATAGAAATTGATCGAATTGGTATTACAACAGATCCTGTCAAGACATTTTATAATGACATAACTATATTTTTAAGATTAGAAATCCTGGATTCAAGAACACATACACATGTAGTTATAGGAATGGACATTCTAACGCAATTAAAAATTAACATTACAGGTTTAGTGATGGATTGGGATTCTAATGAGAAGCACATTTTACCTCCATTGATAGATCCTAATCCTAATCCTCCTGAAAACTCGCCTTATGGAAGTGAGCAGGAAAGAAATTGGGTTAAAAGTGAAATAAAATCTGTAATTGATGAGAACATAGCTATCAAAGCATCTTCACATTGTACATTGCCCAATTCGCATATCAGTATTTTTAAAAATCCTGAGTATACAAGTGGTTATCGAAGACAATATCCTATAGACGAAGCACATAGAGATGTAGTCGAAGCCCAAGTGAAGAAATGGTTAAATAATAGAGTCATAGAACCTAGTCCACCTAACACAGCGTATAATTCGCCGATATTTATCATCAAACGTAAAAATCCTATCACGGGAGAACACGATGGTAAAAAGACAACGGCTTTTTTGGATATTCGTATGACTAATGCCGCATTAATAAAATCAAAGATCGATAGATTCCAATTACCGAGAATCAGCGATATGCATTTAGAAATGGGAAATTCAGAAATCTACACTACGATTGATTTATCTAATTGTTTCCACAGTTTTAAAATAAAGAAAGGATTACATAGACAAGTGACAAGCTTTACTTTTAACGGTCAACAGTACATGTTTAGAAAAGCTCCGTTTGGTCTTACACATGTATCATCCTTCGTAAGCAGGTGTCTAGCAAACTTATTTGCAGATCTACCGTACGTATGCAGTTTTATAGATGATATAACAGTCCATACTAAAGCTAATCTAAAATACCACGTTCAATGTGCAATTGAAGTAACGAAAAGGTTGAATCAAGCTAATCTGAAAATTAATCCAGATAAATTACATTTATGTCAAACAAAAATATGCATATTAGGATTCTGCTTATCAGCGAATCATGGTCTCACAATAGATCATAGAAAAGTAAGCAACATCATGGATTGGTTAAAGATTACCACTGGTAAACAACTCGGTTCATTCCTTGGCACTGCAAACTTTCTACGAGCACATATCCCAAATTATAGTCGTCTCACATCCGTTCTTGATAAACTAAGAAATAAAAACAATTTGCGTAAATTTTGGACTAAAGAGCAGGATGATGCCGTTAAAAATCTAAAATTAGCACTTGTTTCATCAGCAGTCTTAAGTGTACCTGATACATCATATCCATTTTGTCTAGTAACTGATAGTTCCTCATATGGGTATGGTGCAGCTATTTACCAAGTCATTAAGAATGAGGTAAAATATATAGGCTTTGTGGCACGTACCATAAGCGATGTAGAACGACGATGGGGAAGCTTTCGAAGAGAATTAGGAGCAGTAGTATTAGCATTCACTAAATTCAAACGATGGCTCAAAGGAAGAAAATTCCATTTATTTGTTGACAATAAAAGTATATTATACATTCACTCCAAAGCAAAAATTAATCAAGCTGTTGAGAATTGGTATGAAACTGTCTTTGAGATGGATTTCGACATTACTCACTGTATGGGAGTACGAAACACCCTAGCAGACAGACATTCAAGATTGTTCATTCCAGAAACGGAAAAAGACCACGCACAATGAAAGAGAGTGAATAAAGAAACAAAGAAGGGCAATAACACAAGAAAAAACATACCCTCGCATAAAGCTAAAAATAGTGAACAGTCACGTAACGCTTTGAAAATCGTACCAGAGATACCAGATAGTGAAAATCTTACTGTGCAGATTACAACGAGAAGTACTAGTAAAAAAGTTGGTAATGACTCTATTATAAGGGAAAATAACCCTAAGACTTTAGACCAGAAGCAAAAGCTCGGAAAAGTAATGAATCAAATCAGGGAAATAAATATTAAAAGGAAAAATAAGAAATACACATTAAGAGATATCAAATATACTGATTATTCAATTCCTAAAATATCTGAAAGACAAGATATTTTAATGAAAACACACTTATTAGGGCATTACGGCGATACAGCAATGGAAAAGACAATCCACAATGACAATATCAACTGGAAAGGGCTAAGAAAGGATATTTTAAAAACAGTGGCATCATGTAAAAGATGTAGACTATTCAATAGAGGTCAAACTGTATATCACTTACCAACTAGTATACTTCCAAATAATATAATGGATCATATAGTAATGGATCTAGGAGATGTCAATATAGCCACACCAAGAGGAAATAACTTCATCTTAGTGATAGTGGATCTATTTTCAAGATTTGTAATGTTACGTGCACTGCCAGATAAAAAAGCTTCGACAGTAGCAAAACAATTAGTACATATTTTCTCTATATTAGGGTATAGTAAGATAATTAGTCATTACCACGGATTAGAGTTTGACAATTTACTTATTAAAAGCATAATCGATCAATGTGGAACAGACCACATATTATCATCGCCATAAAACCCATTAGAAAATGCTGCAAATGAATCATTTGTAGGTATTACAAAGAAAACTATAGTAAAAGTTTTAGAAGGAAAAGAGGAAGACTGGGATTTATTCCTACCGTCAGTGCAATATGTGTTGAATAATAAATATTCTAGACAACACAAGGCACGACCCTTCAAAGTGATGTTTAACAGGCAAGCTAATGACTTTGTCGATTACAAATCTATATGTCGTATTTGACAAAAATATTACAATGAAAAAGTAATGAGAAAAAAGTATATCTTTATTGGAGGTAAAAATAGACTAAGAGAACTCTGCTGCGATGAAATAATTGATCCTTTTTATATTGAACAACTTCCCCTGGTAGTTGTGTTGAGTCAACCTTTCTGGTCTTGTAATAAATCTATACTCAGTTTCCCGCCTTACATTAAATGAATTCTACTCGTTAGAATTGATTTCAAATAACGTCGCCCTGAATCAACCGATCTGGGACACTCTTATTGTTCTGTTTAAAATACAGAATTCCAGTAAGATATTGTGTAACGGTGGCTAGTTAAAAGATGCATAAGGTTTTTGTGTTTAATTGGCTGTGGTAGAACATGTAGTTATGTCTGATCATTTATCCATTCTGTTGATTATTTTTATCTAAGACATGGGTAAATATGTGATCCTAAATATAGAACATCTTATCGATGTTTGTATATTTAGTTGTAGAAAATAGGCATCCAAATATTCCATGCACTACTTCTCTTATACACTTACAGTCGTATAAGTTGTGTTTATCAATATATAACTAAATGAACCATTTATATAAATAGCTGTTCTATTCTCTCTATGGGTAGCTAATCCATTGAGAGAACTATTAATATTAAGTTTCTCTTATATTTCTTGATTTGATCGGAGAAGCTTCTCTTCCCGATCGGTGATATCGTAACTCAGTGGTATAGAATTCTATATCCAACTGTCATTCGTTTATCGATTTTAAGCCAATTATGCAATCTTTTTATATAGAAATATGTACTCATAGTAGGAGTCGTTGTGTAGCAGTATACAGGTGTATGCTGTTACTCAATATTAAAGGATGTTTTTATTCCATGTTTTTATTTTATTCGATTTATTTGTTTATTCTCAAATAAATCATACCCAAATACGACACTATAGACCCAATCCTTCAAAATAAAAAGGTCAATTCAAAAGTAATCTTAGAAAGGATGAAAGACGTAAATAATATAATCATTCCAACATTACGCAATGAAATGGCTGAACAACAGAAAAAGGACAATGAATATTTTATGAAGACACATAAAATTAATTATGAACCATATACCTTAGGAACTAAAGTAATGATTAAAAACGTAAACAAGAATTCGAAAACAGAACCGTATTACGAAGGACCATACACTATAGCTAACATAGTAAAACCTGGATTATATGTATTATCTAAAAGACACCGCAGGTGAACTTTATCCAAGGAACGTACCTACATCTCACATAAAGAAGATATCGAGCGAAATAAATTCAGACCAAGAAAAGCACTATGAAATACAAAGTATTTTAAATCACAGAGGTGATAATGCTAGCAATTACGAATATCTAGTTAGATGGAAAGGCTATGACTCTGACCATGATCTATGGATATCATCTGAAAATTTTGACTCTACTGAAGCTATAAAAACTTATTGGAAGAGAAGAACGTCAATCATGCTAATTTAAAGAAAATTCAAAAAGAAGCAGAAAAGAAACAAAAACTTCCCCAAAAGAGTGCGATTAAAAGAAAATCCACTAATGATGCCAATACAAAGAGCTCAAAGAAATCCAAGATTTGATATCTATTAATTATGTATATTTTCTCTTACGGTTGTAGTAAGAGTTTTTATCGAAGGATTCGCCACAAAACATTTTTTTTTTTTGCCAAACATTTTTTCTTTTATTTTTTTTTTTATTTTTTTTTCAAGTTATATCCAATCAATCCAGAGTTATCAAACTCTGCATACTCTTTATATATTATCATGTCAATCAATCACTCAAGTCACCGCTTAATTCTTAAACGATTCCGAATTAGAAGGGGGATGATGGTGTATCACAAGACTATCTCACCATAATAATAACTACTCTAATGTAAATACGGAACATATAAGAATCACCGATACAACAAATACGAATCACCGACTTAACAAACATGAACATATAATATATATACAAGAGCAAATTAAGCATTTATAAAGGATTATCTTATATTTGATTGAAATTATTGTCTCTTAGACATCGGATATTACAATTCCCTTGACGCTCTCCTATGAGTATGATGGTTGGGTTGAAAGTGAGTTGTTGAGATGTCAGTCTTGGGCTGATGGTCGCACCCTCTTTGAGAAAAAGTTTGGTAACATTCGAGGTCGTGAGGAAGCAATCAGAAGAGTTTACAACTCATTCATGGGCGCTGACGAATCCATCGAGGCTTACACAACAAAGTTTCTGAGGGACATTTATGAAGCTGGTCGTAAGAAGACGGACCCTGGTATGGCTGAGAAGTATCGTACGAGCTTGCATGCATCGATTCAGACCAACCTCTTGACGGTGATGGAGTCCCGCGAAAAGGAATTAGACACATTCACAATCGACGATATTGCTGAAATCGCTAGAAGTGTTTATCGACATGATAACATTGGTTCCAATGGCATTCGAAGAAAAGCTACTGGTGAGTCACATAAGGGTAAGCGTAAGGCTAGTCCTATGGATGGTTCCTTTTTCTGTTCGAAGCATGGTGGTGTACAGGCAAACCATAATGAAACTGATTGCCATAGTTTCAAGAAGGTGAACCGTGGTCCCAACAACGTGTTCCTAGGTCAACGAAATGCTCCTTTTAAGGCCACTGGTAATAAGGACACAAAGCTTGCTCGTCCTTGCAAGTATTGTGCCAAACCTTGGACCTTTGGACATAAGTGCCAAGAGTTCTACGATGCAAAGCGTAGTCAAGCTGAAGGATCAAACCATCGGGTACTTGCTGTTAGAGCAAATGTCGCTGAGGTGCAGGCCAGACGCATTGAAGATGCTATGGAAGAAGATTCTTTGAATTGTAAGTATGAAGAACTTGAACAAAGAAATAATCCATTTAAACTAATTACTCCTATTATTCTCAATAATAGAAAACTTATTGCGAAGATTGATACTGGAAGTGACATTACTTGCATCAACAAGTACATTCTAGATACGATATTCGATAATAAAGTTGTAATAAATAAAGTTTTTGGATCTTTAAATTTCTTGTCCCTTGATAAAAATAAAACTGATAATAAAGTGCAACGTATTGGAAAAACTGAACCTATGACCATTCGATATTTAAATAACATGGCTTTTGAACATGCTTTCGAAGTAGTTGAGTTTAGTAGTGTAATGGAAACTGAATTTGATATTTTATTGGGAACTGATATATTGCCTCGTTTGCGAATTGGTCTTACTGGAGTTGCTCATTGCTACCCAAAAGATATAAATAAAGAAGATGCTCAGTTTGAAAATGTAAACTTTGACACTAAATCCAATTGCAATCCAGAGGATGCTACCTATGGTTCACCGGAAGTTCAAAAGAAATTTATGGATCATATCCAAAATTCTATAGACCAAAATAAATTAATTAAAGCTGGATCGTTTTGTACCATGAAGGAATCGATTGTGCATATCCCTATTAAGGAGAATGCTACGAATTGCTATGTTAGACAATATCCATTACCTTATCATGCTAGACCAGAAATTGAAAAGCAATTACAAGAGTGGTTAGATACAGGGGTTGTAGTTGAATGTGAGCCTAGCGCCAAACACAATACACCGTTACTAGCTATCCCTAAACGTGATGCTAATAATAATTTTACCAAACATCGTATCGTTATGGATCTGCGTAGATGTAATTTAAACATCGACGAGAAAAATATCCAAGATTTTGCTGTACCCAACATAAAGGATATCTTTGATGAAGTCACTGCTAAAGGACAGGTTTTCACTAAATTAGATTTGAAAAATGCGTATCACTCTTTTAAGGTTGCTGATGCAAGCCAAGAGGTATTGTCATTTACAGTAAACAATAAAACGTATAAATGGGTTGGATGTTGTTTTGGATTAAAATTTGTAACAAGTCTCTACTGTCGGGTGATCAATCTTTTATTTCAAGGAATGGAAGGTGTTCAAACGTATGTTGACGATTGCTGCATCTATTCAAATCCGGAAGATCATGCAGCTTTGGTAAAAATGGCAATTGATAGATTGACTTCAGTGAACCTGAAGATCAACTTTGACAAATGTACATGGTTTAAGACTTCTATCTACATCCTTGGTTTTACCGTCGGAGCGGGCATTAGAAAGATCGATACCAGACGTTTGAGCAATCTTGATGCTTGGAAGACACCTAAAAATAGTGCTGATGTAAGAAAATTAATGGGGTTTATCACCTACTTACACGAATTCATTCCAATGATATCGAAAGTGGCTGCGCCTATCAATGCTTTAAGACATTGCAAGGATAAAGAATTTCAATGGACATCATTGCATTCAGAGAGGTTTCAGACGCTTAAGGATATTATCCTATCAGATGCTGTGTTACACACTCCTAGAATGGATCGATAATTCTATTTAGAGACTGATAGCAGTTTATACGCTACAGCTGCAGCATTAACACAAAGAGACGAACATGGACGGACATTACATATTGCATTTGTGAGCAAAGCATTTGATAAGCATCAGTTACAGTGGTCTACGAATCGTAAAGAAACTTATGGTGTGGTCTACGGCTTTGAAAAATTCCGACCCTTGTTATGGGGGCATCCTGATATTGAAGTACGTACTGATCATCGTAGCTTGGTTTACATGCAAACCTCTACAACGCTTGCAGAACACTTCAAAATTATATGGAGGTTTTGAATGATTTTAATTTTACTGTTTTACACTTGAAAGGTATTAACAATATTCTTCCTGATACTTTAAGTCGAGTTTATCCACCGATACCCGAGGATAAAACTCTGCTGGGGGATGAAGAGAAGAAAATTATAAAATTAGAAAAATGTATGTTACAAAGACGTTTACCAAATGATAAAATAAATAATGTTGTAAGAAAAGCAAACGATCAATTTATTAGAAAGGAACAAATATATAGCACAGACAAGAACTTACATGTACTTGCTGTAAGACTAAATAGTAAAACCTTCAAAGAATCTCACACTGATTACGTTGCTCCTCCTACGGAAGAGAGAGACAAGTTATTAAGGGAAGCATATCTGCTTGGTCACTTTGGTTCAGAAAGTATCGTCCAAAGGATTCATGAAGACGGATTGCATTGGCATGGAATATATGATGAAAGTAAGGAGATACTTCGTAGTTGCATAGATTGTGCTAGGCATAATGTAGCAAAGAAAGGATATCATCCATTAAGACCAATTGTTAGTAGTGATCCATTTACACATATAGCAATGGATCTAGCGGGACCATTTTCGGTAACACAAAATCAAAATGTGTATATCTTTGTCATAGTGGATCTTTGCACGAAATACATCATAGCTCGCCCAATTAAAAATAAACAAAGTGATACTATGGCTGCGACACTATGCCAAGTGTTTGGTGATTATGGTCTACCCGTACGATGTCAATCTGACAATGCTCGTGACTATTTAAATGGATTGATGACAACCGTTACTAGATCGCTAGGCATTGATCATAGATTCTCCACTCCTTATCATCCTCGTGGTAATGGGGCTGCCGAAAATGCAGTTAAAGTGATCGTCAATACAGTGAGAAAATTGTGTGGTAATGATACTAGTAGATGGGATGAATTGCTTCCTGCTGCTCAGTTATGTTGTAACTACAAGATTCGTAACCGAACTGGTAGTAGCCCATTCTCTCTCATGTTTGCTCGACAATTGAATAAACCTAAGGACTATACAGATCCCAAAATAAATAAGACCATTCCAACTAAATTGACATCTGAAGAAGAGTTGATAAATAGGGCTGAAATAATGGCTACAATAGTGTTTCCTGCTATCCACGAACGAACACAGAGATTAGTAGAGGAACAAAGTAAAAGGTTCAATACGAAACACTACCTAATTGACATTGCAGTCGGCACAGCAGTGATAGTAAAATTGCCTAATCGAGCAACGAAATTATCTCCTCTTTATGAAGGACCATACACTGTGGTAAGAAAGACGCAAGCGGGTACGCATGTGCTGAAGGATGAGATGAACGAGTTACTGCATCGAGACTATGTGCCGTCAGAACTGAAAGTTGTATCCATCGATGAGACAAATATAGATGAATTGTATGAAGTTCAAGAAATTCGAGATCACAGACAGGGTTCTGATGGCGAACGCGAATACCTTGTTAAATGGATCGGTTATGGTGAACGAGAAAATTTGTGGCTAAAGACTTCGGCATTTTCGTCTCCAAACACGATAAAAACATATTGGGATAAAGTAAGAGAAGTCGAAAGGCTTACTCAAGAACGTTATAGTAAGCTGGTAAAGAATTCTAACACGAATCTAAAAATGAATAAGATTGCTCCAAGAAATAATGGTGACAACACGCATAATTATAATAAAAGAAAAAGACTTAATGACAATGAAAGTAATAATAAACCTGTACAGACGCGACGTAGTAGCAATCGGTTAAGAAAATTATATAATTATTACCAAGCAGTAAGACTAATATTAAAAAAGAGGTCATAAGGCTTGCATACTTCTATCTTTGTACTTTGTTTGAAAAAAAAAAAAAAAAAAAAAAAAAAAAAAAAAAGTCATCGTTAAATCATAGACAATAGTACTTTTTTGTAACGCTAACTAAACTTGAACAAAGAGACACATTGAACAGTACAAAAAAATGTCGATTGTCTTTTCACCAGCATATGTCAACAATGACCTAAAATAAAGAACACAATTTTTGTCTTGAGAAAATAAAAGCGACAGATTTTAATAAAGAGAAGAAGAAAAGAGGACTTTAAAACAGCGTATTATCACAAGGTAAAGAAACCCCAATACAGGATGCATGGATAACAAAGGATTTCTTATAAAAGAAAGACGTTTTGACTATTTTTAATTTTCCTTTTTATTTCACCAAAAGAAAATAATAATTATATATATCAACTATGGGTTCCTGCTGTTCTAAAGATCAAAGTACACCTGGTACTGGCTTTGGCCACTTTTAAAAGCAAAGTATTTCTAAATTTACATTCAATAAACTCAATTTTATACTGCTTGGTTATTCTCGTTACATTTACTCTACAAACAAAACCTAAATTATGATATTCTCTACTACTTGATAGTTGATTAGTTTCTATATCTTTGTCAATGACTTTTTTTAACCGAGTTGGTACATAAGTAGTCAAGTCCCAAAAAATTGCTTTTCTTTTCACGTATGGCATTCGTCAGTTTCGAAGTATAAACAAAACAAACCCAATTAGGATAAATCTTATATACAGTATTTCCAATAGGAATTCAGACAGATCGCATTTTTCTTTATTCCCCCCCCCCCAAAAAAAAAACCATGAATGTAATTACAAAAAATCCTGTCGTGCCAGCTACTTAGGTCCATCACTATGGCGGAAGCCTCGGTGACAATTCGACCGGATTTGTTACAAATGTCAAAGGATACGAACTTTGTATTTAAATCGAGAATAACTACGGTACCAGAAAAAATAGTACGCCACAAGTAAAGCACTTGTAGTGATGTACCTTTTGATTGCCTAACAACGATTCAGAAGATTGAAGCGTATAAACGGATATCAGTAATTTTTTTTTTTTATTTGTTCCTTTGTCCAAGGTGCGCGTAGTCGCATCTAAAAGGAATCGGGTAACCCCTTCGCTGTCCATAAGTGGTCAAGGGAAACAGTGGCGCAGAACAAGGTATACCCGATCTTACACACACCCTGATTCTCGGTTGTCAAACTGCAGCATTTATTGTGAACGCTTGAACATCAAGTGCTACGATAATTCAATTGGCCCCGTCAGTCCAAAACCATTTAATGAACGGAAATTCAATCTTTTGGGTGATTATTTCTTTTTACACGTGTCTCATCTCTTTCATCTCGTTTTAATAACAATAAAAAGGTGCAACCAAAAAAACATTGTCCAGCATGAAATGTAGACTTCTAACAGTGACAGGACTGTATTCTTTAATTTTTTTTTTTTTACAGTAGGGAGTTATGAAAATGGCCATGAATATGTTGACAAAGGTTTGGGGCGAGAAAAAAAAAATGAGGGCAAGGACCAAAGTTGTAACATTTTTTTGTATTTATAGTTTGAATCGAAAAGTAACCGAGTAAAAGGTATATCTTTTCACCCAAAGAGACCCTGGATTTTAGCGTCACTGCATAACGGCTGTATACAGTTATGGGATTACCGAATGGGAACATTAATGGAGAGATTTGAAGAGCATGACGGTAAAAAAATTAAAAAAAGAGAAGGTCTGAGGTTAGAATAATGCATTAATTAAAAGAATCAGGGCCTGTACGTGGTGTTTCCTTTCATTCAACGCAACCACTTTTTGTATCTGGTGGAGATGATTATAAGATTAGGGTATGGAACTACAAGACCAAAAAATGCTTGTTTACATTGAATGGACACATGGATTATATTCGCACTGTTTTCTTTCATCATGAATATCCTTGGATTATTTCAGCCTCAGACGATCAAACGATTCGAATTTGGAATTGGCAGTCTAGAAATTGTATTGCTATCTTGACAGGTCATAATCATTATGTGACCTGTGCTCAATTCCACCCAAAACAGGATCTCATTGTGTCTTCCTCAACTGATCAAACGGTACGCGTATGGGATATCTCGGGTTTGGTGAAAAAGAATAAATCTCCTGCTCCCATGTCCTTTGACACCTCTTTTGCTCCTGGCAATCCTCAGGCGGATTTATTTGGATCCATGGATGTCATGGTCAAGTATGTGCTTGAAGGTCATGATCATGGTGTGAATTGGGTTTCTTTTCATCCTACTTTACCTCTTATTATATCTGCTGCTGAAGATCGTCAAGTGAAACTTTGGAGAATGAATGGTAAAAAAAAACCAGGAGAATTATTTGGCATTGCATAGACATATTCACATTATAATAAAATAGATGTCAAGGCATGGGAAGTAGACAGCTGTCGAGGATCATCAAACGGCGTATCAAGTGCAATTTTCCATCCCAAGCAAGAGCTTATTTTATCAGCCGGCGAGGATCGATCAATCCGGGTATGGGATCTTACCAAACGAACCTCGGTTGCTACATTTAAGCGTGATCAAGATCGTTTCTGGGTTCTTGCGTCTCATCCTGAGCTAAACTTGTTTGCAGCAGGACATGACAATGGTTTGATCGTCTTTAAATTGGAACGCGAAAGACCTGCTTTTCAAGTCAGCGATAACCAATTATTCCATGTCGAGAAAAAAGTGCTTCAGATGCACGATCTTTTGACTTCTTCAAGTCAGGAACTTTTGAGCGTCAAGAAATTAGGTTCTCAATTTATTCAGCCTCGTAATTTATCTTACAACCCTGCGGAGCGTACAGTACTTGTTACCACTGTAAAGTAACAACAGCAACAAGGAATCCCACTTTGTTATGGCAGGTTGTCTAACTTTTTTTTCTATTTATATAGTTGGAAAAAGGTGGATTATATGAACTGTACCGATTACCCAAATCAACCACCGGCGCCCTTCCAGAACCCAGTGACGAATCCAAACGAGGAAAAGGATACAACGCCTTATTTATTGCTCGAAATCGATTTGCAGTCTTTGATAAAGAGAACCAACAGATTGAAATCCGTGATTTATCCAATATCGTTACCAAGTCATTCAAGCCTCCTGCAGCGGGTGTGACAGATATATTTTATGCCGGTGCTGGATCGTTATTGATTGCCAATAGTTCCAGTGTATTTTTGTTTGATATCCAACAACGACGAGTTATTGCGGAAGTGGATGCAGTATCAGTAAAATATGTGGTTTGGTCCGATGATCTTTCGATGGCAGCACTTTTGAGTAAACATATGGTGACCATCGTGGATAAGAATTTGAAATTGATTAGTCAAACACATGAGACGATTCGAATTAAAAGTGGTATCTGGGACAATTCCGGTGTATTCTTGTACTGTACTTTGAATCATATTAAATATGCATTACCTGAAGGGTAAGAAAGAAAGAAAAAGAGACGAATTTTTTTATTTTTCTATAGAATTAATCAGGATTTTTTTAAAAAAAAAAAAAATAGAGACAATGGTATTATTCGTACCCTCGAGCAACCTGTGTATATGACCAAAGTACAAGGGAAAACACTCCATGTCCTTGGTAGAAATGGAAAGCCTGGAAAATTGGAGATCGACCCTACCGAATTTAAATTCAAATTAGCTTTAGCTAAACGACAATATGAAGAAGTATTGCATATTATTCGTACTTCCAATTTGGTAGGTCAAGCCATCATTGGGTATTTGCAAAAGAAGGGATACCCAGAAATTGCACTTCATTTTGTCAAGGACGATATCACTCGCTTCGAACTTGCGTTAGAATGTGGAAATTTGGACATTGCTTATGAATCAGCACAAAATCTGGATAAGAAGGAACAGTGGGTTAAATTGGCTTCCGAGGCTTTAAAACACGGTAATTTTAAAATTGTGGAACTTGCTTATCAGCGTGCCAAGAATTTCGATCGTCTTTCGTTTCTTTATCTTGCCAGTGCCAACGAAACAAACTTGCGTCAAATGTTAAAAATTTCTCAACTTCGTGGTGATCCCATGTCGAGATTTCAAAATGCTACCTACTTGGGTGACGCCATGGAGAGAATACGTGTGCTTCAGGATGTTGGACAGATTCCTTTGGCTTATTTAACGGCTAAATCGTATGGTTTGACGGAACAAGCGGATGCCATTTTGGCTGCTGCTGGAAAGACAGAGCTCGATATCGAATTGCCTGAAGAGGATACATCATCAACCTTGGCCTCATCTTTGTTAAGCACACCTCTTACACCATTGAAGGATCCTAATTGGCCACTTTTGACTGTATCCAAGAGTTTCTTTGAAGGGGTATTTGCAAAGGATAAGAACACTGGTAACACGGGTTCTACTGGACCAGCATTTGGTTACGATGAAGGCATTGATAATATTGAAGAGGCAAGTGGTGATTGGGGTGCGGATGAGGATACGGATAATGTTTTTGGTGTGTCTACACAACATCATGCCCATCATGATGATGACTTGCCCATTGATTCTGACCATGAAGGAGGTGGATGGGATGATGATGCTGATATTCGTGCCGATATTGACGCTGAAATAAGTAACGTTGCTGCCAAGGAAACCGCAGAATTTGTTGTGCCTGAATCGGGACTTTCTGAAACAGCATTATGGGTTAAGATGTCACCATTGGCAGCAGATCACGTTGCAGCAGGCTCATTTGATCATGCTATGCAGGTAAACACATAAATCAAAGCGAAGTAGCCCAAGAAATGATTGGGAGAGGAATGCTAACATCAAATTTTTATTATTATCTAAGATCCTAAATCAACAAGTGGGAGCTGTGAATTTTGCACCCTTGAAATCTCACTTTATGTCAATTTATCAATCCACTCGTACTTTTGTTGCATCCAATGCATCTAACCCTTCATTGGCCTTCCATCTTCGTAGGGATGCTGAAGTAGCCAACATTGTGAAGAGTTCACCTGTGATTGTGTATCACTTGCAAAATTTGATCTCTGTGCAACTCCAATCAGCCTACAAATTGTTTTCGGGTGGTCGACTCCCCGCCAGTGCAACGCAATTCAAGACCTTATTACACTCACTTTTGTTTACGATTGTAAAGACAAAGGACGATTTAGAAGAAGCGCTGCAATTGGTTCAGATCTGTCGTGAGTATCTGATGGGTTTAGCTGTTGAACAACAACGTCGATCAATTACTGCTAGCGAACCCAATAATACAAAGCGAGCATTGGAACTTGCTGCGTATTTTACCCATTGTCAATTACAAACACCTCATTTGCAACTGGCTTTGCGTCAAGCTGCCAAACAAGCGTTCAAGCTCAAGAATTTCAATACTGCAGCTCAATTCTCTCAGAGACTGTTAGAATTAGCTCCACCCAAAAAGATTGCTGACGAGGTAAACAACATATAGACAGATATATATATATATATATATATATAAAAGGATAGAGGGTATAGTTTGTATTCATTGTTAACCTCTTTTATTAATCATTAGGCACGTCAAATTCTTGCAGTGTGTGAACGTAATTTGCGTGACGAGGTGACTTTAGATTATGATCAATATAATCCGTTTGTGGTATGTGGATTGTCCTTTGAGCCTATTTATAAGGGATCTCCCAAATCCACTTGTCCTTTCTGTCAAGCTTCTTATAAGCCTGAATACGCAGGCAAGGTGTGTACTGTTTGTGAGGTTTCTCAAATCGGATCATCTGCTTCCGGGTTACGTTTGATGACTTAATTTAATTCTCTTCGTACTCCTTCAACCACGATCAACTTGCTACTCCTACTATTATTACTTATTCATTTAATGCTTTTCCTACCTCACTTTTTTGTTTTAAAAAAAGTGTATCAATCTATTTACTCTATAAAAATTTGTAAACTACCCCCCCTCCCTATAACAACGCACAAAAGACTTGTGGGAGTATATCCATTAAGGGAAATGACGCTACTAGAAAGTGGGGCGCTTTTTGTTCAATACAAATGCATTTTTTTTATTTTATTTGCCCATGTAACCCAAACTTTTTTGTGGGGAGAGAGGGCATGTTCCAGAGGGACGGAAAATAGATAATGTCCGGCATAAAAAAAAGGGGGGAATTTCCCTCACAGTGTCTTTTTTTTTTTTTTTTTTGAGGGCAATAGAATATGGGCGTGGTTGATCTCTGGAAGCTAATTGCCGACAGTGAAAAAAAATACAGTTTAGAACAACTCAGTAACTGGACCGAAATAAAAAAAGAAAGAGGATTAAGAGTCGCCATTGATGTTGCGTTATGGACTTTCCAGGCAAGAGCAAGCGTGGTTGGAGAGTAAAGTGGCCCCCCATTTATTATTATTATTATTATTACTATAAATACATTAATACCACTGTAACAAAAAAATAGCTCTAGTGAATTAAGATCAGTGTTTTTTCGATTTTGTCGGTTATACGAGTTAGGCATCCGACCTGTGTTTGTATTTGATGGACCGAATCGACCCAACAAGAAACGAAACAAGATTATTCAAACGATGCCCTTTGAGACCACCTTTGGAAGAGGATTGAAGGGTCTGATTCGACTTTTTAATTTCTCCATGTGGGAGGCATATGGTGAAGCCGAAGCCGAATGTGCCATGCTAGAAAGACTAGGGTATGTAGATATGGTATTTACGGGTGACAGTGATGTGCTTTTGTTTGGTGCACGACGTGTGGTGAGACATTGGCCATCCAAGCGAAACGAGCCTCTATCATGTTATGACCAGACTTGGATCACAGACATGACGGGTTGGGATAGATCGGACCTGATTTTGGTAGCTTTGCTTCGAGGTTGTGATTATGATACAAGTGGTACTAGAGGTGTTGGTATTGGATTATCAGGACAGCTTGCCAAATGTCATTTTCATCGTGCATTGATGGATGATATTCAACGTTTTGGCAGAGAGACACCTTTGGATGAGGAACGCGTACAACATTTGTTTGACTCATTAACGTATGAATTACATAACAACAGCACAAAGAACCTCAATCGAAGACGCAATGTAGATTTAGACTCCAAATTTTTTGATTTTTCTATTGTCCAAGATTTCATTCATCCAAAGACAAACATTGGTATTGCCAAGGACGAAGGCCTGATGACAGCTGCTAAAGAACTCGAAGCGAATTTAGATAGACGACATGAACCTGATTGGGTGAACCTTGCTGCATTTGCTCAACTCCAGTTTAAATGGCCTGCAGACTATGTCTTGAAAAGGTTCTCAGCGTTGTTGTACCCAGGTTATATGGCGAATTCTTTACGTAGAAGAAGAATCCCAACAGTACCGATACACCCACTTCGAACTTCTTCCAGTGTGAGTAATTCGCAACCTAGTCGTGTGGACAGGAAACAACGGACGTTGGATGAATTTTATCGGGCGACACCACGGTTACACCAAATGAGTGAAAAGGGTAGCGATTTGGTCCAGATCTCTGGTTCCAAAATAGCCAGTGACAACATTAAACTTTATCGGGTTGAATGGGACAAATCCAGTTGGGAGACGTTTCAGAATAGGCTCAAACTAAATCTAGATTTTCAGGCTTTTCGCCATGATGTGGTGATAGACGATGATGACGACGAGGCCGTTGAGTGTGGTGAGATGGTTAAGACGGATCCTTTTTTGGTTGTTAAGAGACAATGGGTGGATGCAGCACAAATACACAGAATATACCCTGCTGCTGCCTTAAAATATCAAAACCGACCCAAGAAGTCTGTCACCGCACGACAATCGATGGTCGATAGTTTTTTAGTTCTTCCGCCTAAACGACGAAAATAAAAAAATATATAGATCGCATAATTACATGTGTGCCCTTATTTCAAAATCAGACAAACTATAGGACATTTATATATTATTGGTTTTTATTATACAGTTGTACTTTGTGGGTGCTATCAATTTGCACTCCGGGTTTACGCCTACACAACCAGTTGAAAATCTCCAAATATTCCTTTTTCGCTTTAGCAATTTTTGTGCGACTCACAACAATCACACGAAAAAAACAAATAAACACTGCTCCAAAGTTTTAAAAAATGTAAAATAGAATATTGTTGAGAGCTCAAAAATGCCATAAAAGAAATAGTTTATTAAAATGATAAAAAGTTTGTGCCGGCAAAATTCGATGAGCGTATTGCAGCGAATTCGGTAAAGACAAAATAGATTTGCTTCTGATAATCAGACTATACACAAAAGACATGCTAATGTTTTGCTTAATACTTAGGCCTACCTTTTAAACCGCGTTTAACGTTCTTATACATTGTATAACTAAATAATAATAATGATGGTAAGTAAAACAATCCAAAAGAAGTAGTAATTTTATTTTATTTTTACCTTACTGGAGTAAAAATAATTATACTAAAAATACGTGAATGATGTTAATTGCCTGTATATAATAAAAGGATGATGAAAATTACATCTTCAAAACACGAAAAAGGGAACTAAAATTAAAATGAAACGCGTGTTAGCATAGAATTATTATGACAAAAAAAGAATGAAAACGTACCCTTATATCTGTTTAATATCTCTACTTGGAGGCTAAAGTAGACAGCTCTAAGTGGACTGAGCTATTATCATAAAAAACGTTTTTTTCTTTTGGTATTTAATGTCGTGTACAAGCTTAAACCTCTGGATAAATTAGAAGGGTAGCATCATCGATAATAATTATACAGCGATCTTATTGAAGAAAAGGGAAAAAGCATTTAATCAATTTTTAATCGTCCAGAAAAATAGCAATGATAAAATACAGCATTCAAAACAAGTTGACATTATTGGCTAAAAAACAATTTATTTTATCTGTTGAATATGATTTTGGATGCCTCTCTTTTCTTTTTGATATAAACCGAAAATGTGGTCAAATGTTATTTTACCTTTCTTTAAGTGCAACATGATTAAAAAGTTGTTACGGAGAAGAAAAGAGACGTTCTATCTAAAATAAATACAAGAGAAGATGACGATCGTTTCAAAGGTAAAGCTTTACAAGTAAACAACTAACGTAGACTCAACGTATATATATATTACAGAAATGACCTGTACAGATCGCTATGAAGAAGGGCATGTGAACAAATAATATTTCAATTGCTTGTTCTACAGAGAAGCTTCTGCAAATGATGGTAATTTTGTGATAATGTGTACTGTTTGTAGTGCTATATTTTAACATGTTTAAAGTGGGCTCCTCCTCTACCAAAAAAAAAGAAAGCAATAAGTTTTACTGTTAAATCTGAAAAACGTCAAGCGAAGAGAAGAAAGATTAACCCGGGCCCGACAGCCGAAGTTTGTAGAAGTTGCAAACAAACAGGCCATTAACAAAGGTACAAAGATTGCCCCAATTACAATCCTTCTAAAAAGGATGTACTGCAAGATAATCTAAGTGCCAACTATCAAGCCTATAACCGCAAAATTCCTTTTAATGAAATCGTTAATGATACTTATAAAGATACGTTAAGGAACAAAGTCTTGGCCACATCAATATACATAAGACAGATTGTGATTAGAGCTATGGTTTTCAACAATTACTACTGTCTTCAAAATATTGACTGTATTCCAAATTCTATATTCCAACAAAACTACAGGTACTCGTTATGTCAATTAGTAGGCTCGCGCAAGGTCACAAGCAGTGTACATGTTAATGAGCAACTTTTGACTCTTTGGAACAAACTTCGTTCCTTATATCCATTTGCAATATACAAAGAAGCCCCTCCAAAAGACGCAAGCGATTTATTGACGGCGGCCTTGTGTAGAAATTGCAACTTCATATACAAATCATGTTGCTGAAAAATTTTGAGAGTAGAGTCATTCAGTATTTAAAGTACTGTTTACAAAAGGAGTTGACGGTAAGCCATAGTTGTAACTACTATTTTGTTTCCGAATCTAACCTGTTTGTATGTTCTAACCCATAGAACCACGAGATGTGGACAAGATTGTGATTAATTATTGTTATCAATTTATCTGTGGCGGTGAGCCTAGCTGGGGTATCACGGACAACATTCTGAGTGAAGACCAAAAATTAAAAATCCAGGAGATATGCTTGCCTCTAAAGAAGCTGCTCCCCACAAAAGTTACTTTGGTCACCTTATCAAAATCTCCAGAAAGCTTCATTTCGTTTTTAGCTTTTATCCTGTCGTCATATAAAAGTAAAAGTAAAAATCCAGAAGAAAACCCGTTAGAGAAAGCAAGAGAATGGGGTAAAGGCGATTGAGACTGGGACGCCTACAACAAAAACTGCAGATGTCAATACATACAGAAATTATATCCAACACATTTTCAGTCACCTGAATGTTCTTTTAAATTTTCATTAAGCTGTATTCATGAAGAGAATGGTTGACGTTGCCAGCCAAAATGAAGCCGGAAACAATCAAGTGGCCGTGACTCCAATTCACTCCAGACGCTTTTTTGGGAGATTCAAAAATGCGGAATCACCTACAGGTATGTAAAGGTTTAATTGATGATACTTTTAAAACTATTAAAAATAACTGTTGATCATCCACTAGGTACTCAAAGTAGGGGACCTTAGAGTGTTACGGAAAGGGAGATTGAAGAGCTGATCAAGCTTAAAACGGCTGAAGCGGAGCTAGGAGGATTTGATGATCAATTCGAGGATGGTGATGTGGAGACATAGTCTGTGGTCACGGCAGTGGGGGAAGTTCCTGCGATTCAAAGCTTTTATTATCGTATGTTATACTAAAAGACATCCTCCAGCAAGGCCGTTTGATAATGCACCAGCAATATCACTTCAATTATTAACACCAGAAATAAAGGCTGATCTCTCCCCAGAACCCACTAATGAAATGGATAAAAATAGTCCAATCTTAATTGAATTCTACGAAACCTTTCCCACTGGACAGGTATTTAACAGCTTGGCATCGCTTCGTTCTGTGGTGACCTAGCAAGGCTATAACCATATTAGAGCTAACAAAGGTTTATCCATGCTGATACCATTTATGATATAAGCTTAACAATAAACGTCATAGTAAGAACTATAAGGATATTACATCACAAGTCTAATTTAGTACGTCTGATAAATACTTAAAATTTAGTTTAAAGCAAAGAGAGTTAAGAAGACTTCACATTTATTAGAACAAGACTAAAATAGTGACTATGTAATAGTCGTATGGATTTTTGGTTAATCAATGATAACTTCAAGATAGCCACTAGAGATATGAATCACAGCAGACAGTCTTTTATATAAATACTCGTA
This sequence comes from Mucor mucedo, assembly GCF_025094135.1. Lineage (NCBI taxonomy): Eukaryota > Fungi > Mucoromycota > Mucoromycetes > Mucorales > Mucoraceae > Mucor > Mucor mucedo. The sequence goes on along the minus strand of NW_026252419.1, from coordinate 92,103 downwards.
TATTTCATTTATTAATTATTAAAAAAGACATCTTATAAACAGTCTCAAACTACTCCTATAGTCTTTTTATAATTTTACTTTACCTTAAAACACAACACGTTCCACTGCATTAGAGTACTTCCAAAGGAGCGTGCGTTTTTGTCGAACGACAATCAGATTAATAAATCAACAAAACAAAAAGAACAATTGTTAAATTTTTATTTTTCAGTTTGACAATGCGTATATAATAAGTCTCCCTGATTTGGTACAACAAAAGGCAGATTCTTTCTATATCAAGGAAGACAGCGAGCTGCTGAAGCGATGGTGAACATTTTGGTACACGGTACTTCAAAGTATAACAAACGTTAAAGAGACAAGAAGAAAATGAAAAAGCGAAGAAAGAAGTTTAAGAAGAGAGATGCCAAGGTTGATATGAAAAATACAACTGATAAGAAGTAGGTAACCCATTTTTTTTAAAAAAAAAATATATTTATGTAATTGTTAATCCTTTTGCTCGGAAAGACCAAATAAGTGGAAACCACTTCTGTATAAAAAATATAAATCTAAGGTTCTACTGGTAGTCTTTGGGGCAGGAATGTTTGGAAAGAACCTGGTTAAGCTGAAGGGTCTTATGTGTGGCGTGACTGGGAGTTATGTGGAGATCATTAAAAAAAAAAGCGTGAAGCTGCAGGTGAGTTGATCGCCGAATATAAAACATCCAAATTATGCATTCAATGTTATTTTGATGACCTGAAGGTGATTAAAACCCCCGGCTTCAAGGGTAGTGGAGTTCTTTGCTGTCAAAAATGTGAAAAGGTGTGTTAAAGGGATGTGAATGCTGCCAGAAATATGATAATTATCTCAAAGGCGATTTGGTCAGGCGAAGGAAGACCAGAGGCTTTTAAACCCAAAAAAAAACTAAACAGTAAGCCTAATATTTTCCCATTATCGTATCGCCGTATCAAACACGGTTTCCTTTTAATTAAGGATTAAGATCATTACAGGTAAAAAAAAAAGCAATGTTTGTCCCTTACATTTTGTCCAAAAAAGTAAACTAGCATAAAAATTAAAATTTTCAACTGGTTGTGTACTTACTACTACTACTACCACTAGCTAATATTGAAACAGTCTACCTTGACTTCTACTTAAGCACTCTTTTTTTTTGGGGGTGGACACATAAAACTCCTCTAAACTTTGTACTATTATATGATAAGCAGGCGGAATGAGGCTGTGACAAGTGTTTGACTGAGTCTGTGTTAGAAAACATCTCATGAGAAGTTTATTTGCTAGATATATTAATATCAAAAAGATTCGGGTCTAAAAAAAAACTGTGTGAACCCAGGCAACAACAAACAATGATTTATACTCGGGATGATACAAAAGTGACTCAAAAATGTGATACGACCTGTTAAAAAAAACAAGTTTTTTTGCTACTCCGGTCTTTTTTATTTTGAAATGCATATTTTTTTTTTCTTTTTCAGGTATGATTTCTCGTGTGCATCTCTCTTTGTTGAATTATAATTGGTGGTTGGGGGGTTTTTTTTTGGATGTATGTAATTTTTTTTTTTTTTTTTTTTTTTTTGACAATTAAACAAGAGAGAGAGAGAAAGGATGTTGTGTGTGGGGGGATATTGGTAGAAAAAAAGAGAAAACAGCATAAAGAAAAGAAACTCTTATTCTTCCAAAACATCATCTTCCTCTACATAATCCTCTTCATCCTCAACATAATCTTCATCGATAGTAGCTTCTTGATATTGTTGATATTCGGAGACCAAATCGTTCATATTAGACTCCGCCTCAGTGAACTCCATTTCGTCCATACCTTCACCTGTGTACCAATGCAAGAAAGCCTTTCTTCTGAACATGGCTGTGAATTGCTCATTGACACGCTTAAACAAGTCTTGAATAGCAGTACTGTTACCAATAAATGTACCAGACATCTTGAGACCAACAGGAGGAATATCACAAAGAGAAGTCTTGACACTGTTAGGAATCCATTCAACAAAGTAAGAAGAGTTCTTTTGTTGAACAGCCAACATTTGGTTCTCAACTTCCTTTGTGGAAAGACGACCACGGAAGATAGTGGCGGCAGTTAAATAACGACCATGACGAGGATCTGATGCAGCCATCATATTACGTGCATCAAACATTTGAGCTGTTAACTCTGGAACACTCAAGTTACGATATTGTTGAGATCCAAAAGCAGTGAGAGGAGCTACACCAACCATAAAGAAATGAAGACGAGGGAAGGGAACCATGTTGACACAAAGCTTACGTAAGTCAGAGTTTAATTGACCAGGGAAACGAAGACTAGTGGAGACACCGGACATGACAGCCGAGACAAGTTGGTTTAAATCACCGTAACCAGGGTTAGTTAATTTGAGAGTTCTAAAGCAAATATCATAAAGAGCTTCATTATCAATACAAAAAGTGGCATCACAATTTTCAACCAATTGATGAACGGATAATACAGCATTATAAGGTTCAACAACAGTGTCGGATACTTTAGGCGAGGGTACAACAGAGTAGGTACTCAAAATACGATCGGGGTATTCTTCACGAATCTTGGAGAGTAAAAGAGAACCCAGACCAGAACCTGTACCACCACCAAGGGAATGACAAAGTTGGAAACCTTGAAGGCAATCTGTATTCTCTGCTTCTTTACGAATGACATCCATGATAGATTCTACAAGCTCTGCTCCTTCTGTATAATATCCCTTTGCCCAGGAGTTACCAGCACCAGATTGAGCATTGATAAAGTTATCAGGGCGAAAGATTTTACCGTAAGGGCTACCACGGATTGCATCCATCGTGGCAGGTTCGAGATCCACAAGAATAGCTCTACATATTAAAGGAGGTTTTTATTTAGGAACAATTTTATATTCTGAAAAAGGGAGGATATAAAAGATTACCTTGGGACATATTTGCCTTGAGAACCTTCATTATAAAAGACATTGATACGCTCCAACTGAAGATCATTATCACCACCGTAATTACCGTTGGTATCAATACCATGTTCTTGTGAGATAGTTTCCCAGAACTTTTGACCAATCTATACAGAAAAAAAAAGTCAATAAACAAACATGTACACGTGCATAGATATATATATATATATAATCTCCCTTCTCCACTGAGGGATGTGCCCTTCTTTCAAAAAAGAGCATGAATACTAATGTTTCCAACTTACTTGGTTACCACACTGACCTATATATATATAAAGAAATTTTATGAGTTTTTACTCTAAACATTGAGCTATTTTGATATTTACTGACCAGCTTGAACGTGAATAATCTCTCTCATGGTTTAAATCTAAAAGCATAGAAATCATTCGTTGATAAATACAACCGTAACTATGCCTCCACCACCACCACCCTGTCATACCTTTTTTTAAAAAATATAAATGGTTTATAATCTAATTTTTTCGAATGAAAAAAAAGAATGAAGAAGAAGAAGAAAAATATAAGAAATTAAAAAAAAATTGAAGGTATATACAAAAAAAAAAAAAATACAAAAAAAACATGGACATCATTGGTAGACACTTCCGTGACTTGAGCGGCTTGAATTTAACATTTCTTGTTTTCAACACCCGTTTTTTTTTTTTTTTAAACATTTTATCATAAATATACACAACCCCCTTATTTTAACAACTTGTTTTCTTGATAAATACATGCAAGAATGCATTTACAAGAAACTGCATAATACATTTTCACTCAGAACACTTTTTTTTTTCAGTATCACACACACACACACACACTTCAAAAAGTCACGTGTCATTTTTTTTTTAAATGTCAGGCAGGGCAGCACAAAGCAAAACTTACCAGCTTAGGATTTTGACTTTTTTCCCCTCACACCCTCCTTTTTTTTAAATTAATATCTACACACCATGGAGTTTATGAGTGCTTTAGGTTCTCAAGAGGACGCTTATCGTCCTTCTTTATTTGAATTGGTTGCACAGGAAAAGCTGAAAGAATTATTGCAGCCTGCTGTGCAATACGCTTTAGCTGTATGTTCAGCTGCTCCCCCCTCCTTCTTTGTTTAATAATATGTACATATATACTAAAGTACTCTTTTTTTTTTATTTCTTCTAGATTTATGCTCAAAGGTATCCCCGTCTATTATTACGAGTTGTAAATAACCATGAAGAATTCTATGCTGCTTTAATGCTGCTTGTTGAACGTCATTACTTGAAAGAGTGGGGTAAAAAAAAAAAAACTAAAGAAGAGTGAATTGGAATGACTAATGATAAAAGCTCACATGGGAAAAATATTACATGTCATTCCATAGGAGGTTCATTTGCTGAAAACTTTTACGGCTTAAAGCGAGTCTCCACTCGTCATCTAGATACGGTTCAGTTCAGTGCCTCATCGCAATCATCGCCTGCGTTGACAAGGAGAGAAATAAGCATGTCGTTATTGGTGTTGGTAGGTTTACCGTATGTCAAAAGCAGACTTGACTTGTTGTACGGGAAAGTGTCGGGAGGATCTGCATCCTCTATTCTGGGAGACAATGAACAAGAGGAACTCGAGAACGAGGAACTGGCAAATGGGGATACCCCACGCATGCGAAAACTGGCTATCCGTTTCATGCGTCTCTTTAAAAGACTTTATCCAATCTTGAATTTTGTTTATCATGGTTCTAATATGGCTTATAATGTTGCTTATTTGTTTGGGAAAACAAAATATTACACACCTTGGTTGCATTTATTAGGTTTACAAGTAAAACGAATGAGCATGAATGATTATGTAAGTTACTCGTGTTATTCTGCATACATCACATCTATGTATATTAACCCTTATATGTAAAAAAGCGTGATCATTATGATAAGTCAGCGGGGACTGCATCACCTTCTTTATCCTTGTTGAAGAATCCTCTTGGTGCTGTGACAGCTGTATTTAGTAAACTGGTAGAGTTTTTAAAGGTCTTGTTGCCCATGTCCATCTTTTTCTTTAAATTCTTGGAATGGTGGTATTCCTCTGAATTCTCGAGAGGAGGAACTGGCTCAAATGAAGAAGGAACTGTAATTCCACCACCAGATAAAATCAAGGTAAATTAAAAAAAAAAGTAGGAGAGAATAGATAGAGTTTTGAACATGTCAAATAAAAACACACACATATATATATATAGCCTGATCCACGTGGTACCAAACTACCCACCACTGCAAACACTTGTCCCTTATGTCTTGTAAGTCCTATTAACAATCCAACAGCGTTACCATCAGGTTACGTGTTCTGTTACACTTGTGCATATCATTATGTCGACGAAAACAAAAGGTGCCCGGTCACTTGGATTAAAATTGACGGAGGCCCTGAAGATTTAACAAAACTTTATGCCGATGCCATGTAGATTTCCTTAATTTTTTTTTTTTAGTAATAATAATAAAACAAAATCTTTTTTTTATTTGTTTGATTTTTTTTTTTTAAGCAATAGCAGAAAGTACGATTTGAGAAATAGTAAGATCTTCACTTCTCACTGCCATTTCAAATGCAACGCCCGAGGTAGAATTAAACGTCATACGACATTTTGCCAACACCTTTTCTCCTGTCAAAAATGTACCAGCCATAATCAATGTATGAACGTTAGGATTACGTGGCAACGAAGTATCGTCAAGAGGTTGCATGCCTAATAAATCTATAATCGCAGTACATGCTGCTTGAAGACTAGGTGCCTTCTCACGATCTAAAGCCAATGTCTCTATTGCTTCTCCCTCTCCATAACTTTGGAACTCTTCCTCAAAGTTGGATACATACGTGGGTCGGATATAATCGCTGGTCAATAAATCTAAATCTTCCACTTGGTATTCGTCCTCGTATCCCTCTTCATCAGGTTCACCCGTAGTGGGATCACAGTCCTTGACGACAAATTTCAATGTGTTTGTGAATGAAGCTATAAAACCCCCCACATTAACAATGCGTCAGTACAAAAACCATAAAAAAAAAACTTTCATAAACACTCACCAATGGGGAAATCATCCACATCTTCTCTTTCATAAGCAACATAAATCTGACCAGGAACATCGTATTGTAATTTGGAAGCAGGAATCTCCAACACTTTAACTAATCCAGCCTCTTCATCATCAATTTGCATTACCATTTCAACATTTTCTAATAACTGATCATTGAGTGTGTTGAGACAGTTAAATTGGAACAAAATGTGTTTGGCAAAAGTATGTTTGACACAATTGACAGTATATTCTGTTTCACTTTCAGTGACTTCAATCTTGGGAGAACTCTTGAACAAGGCACCAAAGGCGGCCACTTGAGGAATGGCAGATAATGCCTCAGCATAGGCAGCTTGTTGATCCAAATGGCTGGTTGCTCTTCCGCTCTTATCTGCTTGAGGTGTGGCAGGTGTGGAGGAGGAAGCAGGGGTTGTAGATAACAATGTGGTGGTCAAATCTTGAGGTCTGTTACGACGACGCTCTTCATCTTCCTGTGCTTTACTGATGACAGGCACCGACCCCAAATTGAAGGCCTTCTCGTTACCCTGAAGGTTCACATAGTCCACTAATTCACGCTCGAGGATGGGAAGTGCAAAGGTAGAATCATCGACACAATAAAGTTTAGCCAATTCAGCATTTTTCATCATTTCGAGGGCCAAGGTAGCACGATCACGTACTTCATCATCCACATCGTCTTGACAACGGGTCAATAAAACGTTCACACTTTGCTTTACACCCACGTCGGGACAGTTGACACCGAATTTGGCAAGTGCACTGACAGCGGCACCACGAATAATGGAGTTTTCTAAAATCACACGGTTGTAAATATATCGAATATACTTGGTGGGTGTGGATGTCTTGGGTCCTTCAGCTCCAAGCATATGTAAAACACGCACTGAAAGTTTGGTGAATTCACAGTCTTCGATAAACTCACATAAATAAGACAAAGCTACAACGTTCCCCGTCCCATAAAATTAATTTTTTTTTACATCTCCAAAATACATTGTACAATATTTTACCTGCATCCTTGGAGTCTGAAATAAAACGGACCATATCAAAAATGGCTTCGACCACGGCTTTTTTAAACTCATAACCTCCTTCGTCACGTAAGATACTGCTTAAAAAGGTGAGCATGACAGCTTGCTTGTTGGGGAACTTCATGCAAAGTGAACGAATGGCTTCGACCACAATAACCTTGAATTCGTCCGAGATCTCGCCCATGAAACTCGAGATTTGTTTCATTAAACGGTCCACGGAGGCTTCGTTACCGGTCTTGAGTAAAGTGGTGATGGCAAATGTAGCAATACTACGGTTTTGATCCGCAACCAAATTCTCGATATCTAAATTACAGGGTGAAACGGCAGTGGGCTTGGATAAAGCAAGCGTGTTTAAAATACGGATAGAAGCAAAACGTAAAGTAGGTTTGGGAGAAGATAAGAAGAGTTGCAAAACTATAAGGGGGGCGTCAATTAACAAATATTATAAAAGTTTTGATTTTTTTTTTACCAGAGATGGCAGGATAAAGCTCTTTGGCAGAAGCGTCCTTCATTTCACAAATAGCACGAGCGGCTTCCAAGTTTACCATGTCACTCTTGTGTCTTAAATATCCTTCTAAAAGTTCATAGATACGCTTTGTGGATCTACTCCTACATAAGTTAGCCTCCACAAACAATTCGCTCATTATCATATTTTTTTTTGAATTACCCAGGCTCGTCTTCCATGACTTTACAAGCATATCGGATTAAAATACAGACAGCGGCAGGGTTTTTTAAAGTTCCACTGGCACCGCGACCAGTACCTGAAAAAGTCTGAACTAATTTAGCCACAGCCATACGATCCTGTTGACGGATAAGGTACAAGAGACCGATGGCATGATACTGAGCAATACTGCTGGTGGATTGAACTACTTGAGACTGGTTAGCAGCCTGACCGCCAAAACTAGAGATATAGCTCGATGCGACTGACGCAAGTCCGCCTGATTGTTTAGCGATGGCAGCTTCTTGCACTTCGGTTGCCCAACGACGAACAATCTCTTTGGAGGCACCAAAGAGGTGGTAAGAAGAAACAAGTGCAGCGGCAGATACAGAAGGGTTTTTATCCACAATTGATGCTTTAATGATACGTTCAATACCTTGGATCATGGAAGGCTATATTATAAAATATAAAAATATAAAAATGAGTGTTACATAAAAAAAAAGTTAGTCCTCCTCTCCCAAAGGCTTTGAAAACTTACATCGGTAATGAGACATAAGGCACGAATAGCATTGGCACGGTAAATAGTTTCTTGTTTGGACTGAATGTCCTTTATTAAAGATTGAGTCACCATGATAACATCTTGGGCAATGCCTGATAATTCCTTGATAACAAGGTACATCATTTGTCTTAAAGAGGTCTACATAGTTTTTTTAAATTAGAAAAAAAGGGGGGGGGAGGGTCAATACTACAGTGTTGTGGTATGGAAAAGGAACTTACATCCTTGGACTGGAAAAGCTTAATGACGTTGAAGAAAAGATCTGTTGCTTCTTGTGAGTTGAAGGGTTCGCCCAATGAAAGCAAATAGATAATCTTTGTGAGTAACAATCTACACTTTCGAACATTGATGGGTGAGTCGTTGAAAACACGAGCTTCTTGAAGCACAGTTGATTTGTTTATTTGAGAAAAGACATTGACGTCTCCTTTTTTAAGTGAACAGATGGTGTTTTAATAAATATTGTTATTCTTCATCTTTTTTTTCCCCTAATGTTTTTTTTTTTTTCATTACCTGAGTCTTCGTCTCTTTTGGCATAACTCATTTTTTTATATAATTTTTATTAAAGAAAGAGATATAAATATAAAAAAAAAAGGCACTTATTCAATGCAAACCCGAGAAAAGTTGATATTTTTTGAAGAAAGTTAAAAAAGGACGTGTTCAAGCAGGAAAATAATTAAATCTTTTTTTATGAACCCGCTTAATTGAAAGACACGTCGAGAAATCAGTGTAAGTGGCATTCTTTATCATTTGATTGGCTGGAATTTTTTATATTCAACGTCATTTTTTTTTTTCTTTTGGCCCCACACCTTCAAAAAAAAAACTTTTTCTCGACAATAACTCTTTTAAATTAATACAAACATGTCATTTATTGAACGATTCACGGAGTCTGTGGGCCAGTTCTTTGAAAAACACCCGAATAGTGTTCAACTCACGCTAACAGCCGTGGCAGCCTCTGCATTAACAGCCACTAGCATCATGAGTTACCAAAGTAGTCAACGTCGCTCGCGTGCAAGGTCACTCAAGGACGAACTGAAGGAAGCCGAAGAACGCCACATTATCGACTTGACTCCAGTGGGAACTGTCAATCAAGGTTCACATTACAACTTACCTCCCATCATATTTGACGATAAACTGATAGAAGAACAGTTGAGCAAAAATACGGCCTTATTGGGTGAGGAAGGAGCTCGTAAAGTAAGAGAATCGTTTGTGGTGGTAGTTGGTGCAGGTGGTGTAGGTTCTTGGGCCGCATTAATGTTGATGCGATCCGGTGTGCAACGTATTCGTATCATTGATTTCGATCAAGTCACTCTCAGTAGTCTGAACCGTCATGCAGTAGCCACTTTGGAAGATGTGGGCACTCCCAAAGTCAGATGTATCAAGAATCATTTCAAGGAAATTGCTCCTTTTGTTCAAGTGGAAGATTGCATTGATTTATTAAATGCAGATAATGTGGATGAATTATTAGGAGGAAACCCCGATTATGTAGTGGATGCCATTGATAACATCAATACCAAGATTGATTTGATCAAGTATTGTTACGATAAGAAGTTACAGGTCATCAGCTCCATGGGAGCCGGTGCAAAAGCAGATCCATCTCGTATCCAAATTGCGGACATCAGTGAGACTTTTGGTAAGTTTTTTTTTTTAATGCAAAATGACTCGTCATATTAAAAGAAAAGCCCAAATAACCAGAGGATCCACTCGCACGTGCCGTACGACGAAAACTTAAAAAGATGGGAATTCTTCATGGTGTTCCTGTTGCCTATTCAACAGAGAAACCTCATCATGTTAAGCTCTTACCATTGGGTAAGAATATTATACTATATTTCCCTTTTTTTTTTTTGCACGTGCAATATGCTAAAGATTATTATTTTGTAGAGGAGGAAAAGATTGAGGATAGAGATGAATTTTCAGCGCTGCCAGATTTCAGAGCACGTATCTTGCCTGTGTTGGGTACAATTCCTAGTATGTTTGGTATGGCGATTGCCACCTATATCATCCTGCGTTTAGCCGAATATCCTGATTTCAACCCACTCCCCATCAAATTAAGAGATGGATTATATATTCGCATGCATCGTGAATTGATGATCAGAGAGACAAAATCATTTAACGAAAAGTAAGCCCTTATATACACTGGATATTGCTTTCGATCAAAGCCTTAAAAGCTCATCTTTGTTTAACTATTAGGATCTGTCCTTTGGATGCTCGTGATGTGGGTTATATATTCGAGGAAATGTGGCATGGAAAGAGTGTGATTTCAGGCCCTGATGACAAATTAGCATTAACAAGATGGATCAAGACCGAACCCTTAAGCCATTTTAATACGATTTGTCTGACAAGAACAGAAGCAAACATACACGACAAGTTACCCGACAATACGAATCTTGAAGATTTCTATGGTCAAGAAATTTATTCGAGAATTGTGAAACGTCTTGATGATGAAAGACGTATTCAAAATGTGTGGAACAATGTATTGTAGATATATATTAAAAATAGAAGATCCATCATTTGTAGATATTAAAAAAAAAAATCTTGTTACACACACATGCACACACATACACAATTAAAAAGGAGGAGGCAATCAAAAGTGTTTAGTTATTTTCATGTCAAGTTTTGTGGATCAAAAATAATCATCACGTAACACATATAAAATTACACTTGTACACTCTTTCTCCTTTTTTCCATAAATACACACTGTATTGATTTCATTGATCCTATTTTTCTTTTTTTGGCTTTCTCTCTTTCTTTTTATCATAAAAAAAAATGGAAAAACAAGTGGACTCCCAATCCTTTGATCATAGCAAGGAAACTTTGGCTGAGGATATCATCAGCGAACATGACTCGACTCCAGTTAAATTTGTTAAAACACCAGAAGAAAAAGCGTTCGTGCGAAAATTAAATTGGACAGTATTACCAGTTATCTTTTTGATTGTATTTATTCAAGTAAGATTTCATCACGCATTTTCCTTTGAAAAACAACCAATTCGCTCTTTTTATTATATATTAGTTTTGTGACAAATCAGCTCTAAGTGTTGCTGCTGTGCTGGGCATCAAGGAAGACAATAATATCACCGGTAGTCAGTTTAGTTGGGTTGGCTCGATCTTTTATTTGGGTTACTTGATTTGCCAGGTAAATACACTTAAAAAAGATATTATATATATACACAAAAGTCAATAATCTGATGAGAATGTGTAATTACAATAGGTTCCCAACAATTATCTTATTCAAAAGTATCCTACTGGAAGATATCTCGGTTCAGTACTGATAGTATGGGGTTTTGTCATGGCTGCAACTGCTCTCTGTCACACATTTTCTCAACTCATGGCCCTGAGATTTTTGCTTGGTTTGTTTGAAGGCGTCACATATCCCTGTGTCTACATTATTCTCAATACTCTATACCGTCGTTCCGAACAGTCCTCGTGTTGGGGTTTTCTAGGTATAAGTACAGGCATGGGTACAGTCTTTGGTGTTCTGATTGCGTATGGGTTATATCACATGGACAATATTGCTGGTCTTCGTGCTTGGCGATGGTAAAATAGGAAAGAAAAATTCGCTTGTGATATAGGGACGCTAATTTATATATGTATTATAAGGGGTTACATTGTATTTGGTATTATGACGGTCCTAATTGGTATTTTGACCTTTTTCTGTCTTGTGGATAATACACATCACAAACTTTTACGTCTGACCGAAAAGGAATTGGACATTGTGGAAGAAAGAACCCGTGACAATTGTGTGGTGAGAGTAAAAGAAATCAAGTCCGAACAACGATGGGAAGCCTTGAAAGAACCTCGCCTGTATCTTATCTTTTTTATGAATTTGTTTAACTGTCTTCAAAACGGTGGTCTAGTTACATTTAGTACCATTCTGGTGGAAGGATTAGGTTTTTCTGTAAGTAATCATAACATTTCCCGCATCTTTTTATTTTTTACCCGTGCACTAAAAAAAAAGTTTTTTTAAGGCATTTAATTCAATTATCCTCCAAATTCCCAACGGCGTTGTCTCCGCAACGTTTGCTATTGGTGCAGTATGGGTAGCAAATCGTGTTCATCATACTACATTTACTGCAATAGGTACTGCAAGTATCTCTCTTGTGGGTTGTATCATCCTTTCCACTGTGCCAGGCATGCCTAAACTTGTCGGTCTTTACCTTAGTTGGGCCATGACGGGTGTGGGTTCTCTGACGCAAACACTTGTTTCGACCAATGTTTCTGGCTATACCAAGCGTAATTTTTACAACGCCGTCAATATGGTAGCTATGACTTTTGGTAACTTTATTGGCCCTCTCTTGATGATTGATAACCAAGCGCCTGGTTATTTCGGTGCCATGACCGGGTTTTCAATTGCAAATGCTGCCCTTATCGTATGTTTGATTATAAACTACATCCTGATGAAGAACGAAAATAAGCGTCGTATAGCTAATCCTCCCACTACCCCTACTGACGTGTATTTGGATCTCACAGATGCTCAGGATCGAAATATCCTTTATAAATTGTAATTACCAGTCCTTTATTTTTGCTATTTCTTTAGTAATTGCAACAAAGAAGAGTCTGTGATTTCTTATGTGCATTCCTATTATCAACTCCCATCCTAACTCTAATATTAAAAAAATTATCTCCCCCCCCCCCACCTGTCCTAGTTTGTGTTTCTCTTGGCTATTTATCATCATAAATAAACCGTGCTTGATTTTATTTTATTTTTCATACTTTAATTTGGCAATGTGTAATTTAGGTTAATGTTTGTTCTGGTTCTTGGGATATAGTTCCGGTTTTCCGCGCCATTTTACTTGTTTGTTGTTTGATTTTACAGCGTATACGTCAAGAGCTATTTGAACAATAGCATGTGCTAAAATAAACGGGCCTCGGATTATGCATCTTAATTGGGAATAATTCTCTAATTATAGTGTATAATACCATACCTTTGTTGATGTATCTGTAATATAACGTAAGAATTTGTCATCTTTTCACTTTTTGCCAATTGAAAGCTTAGATTTTTTTTATAGGTGGATATCACACAATTATATTGGTTGTACTATCTCGAAGTTCATTGGCAAAACGTCTTTAACAATGATTTACTCTGTGTTTTGAGCTGTACATAAATCTTTGTCTTGCATGAAACATGCCTGTTGTTGGTTATAGAAAAAAAATCCGAGTGATCGGCATCATCTTATTAGAGTTGAAAGGAACGTGTTAAGGATTGTTTCTATTCAAATGCTGTCTATATATATTTATGCAATTGTTAGAAAAGAGGAATTTTAACTGTAGTTGGTTTCCCGATGAAAGCACTTGAGCCAATACACCAAGAACACTTACCCCCCCCCCCCCGCGATATCGAATGGTGGTCCATAGCTCACAATAATTAAGGTACCTCTCTTTTAAACCATAGGCTCACTTGAGAAAACAACAAAAGTTTCAAGGGTAGTAACCTAAATTACTGTTTTAGGAAATGCAGAATGTCCCTGAGAATAATTCTATTGATGCAACAACATGATTTCAAAGAATGACAATTTGGAATTCCCACTCGTAGAATTTTACTTGTAGTTGTGTTCTTTTTTAGAAATTTTAACTGAAGAGAGAACATAGGACTTTTTTTTTGCCAGTGGCTTTAAATCATTCATCTTTTTATTCTTAAAAATATAAAATAGGGCGGGTATCAGGCCTTATTTGTAGAATAGCTAGATATATCTTCTCCGGTTAAATACTTGAAAATAATGTCGTCGACAACACCAACAAAGTCCCTTCTTTGTGCTGCAGTGGCGTTTCTGGGGATTGTGCTGACCACGCTTTTACGCAGTCCGGCCAACGCAACCGGCGAATACGACTCGACACCCAAGCCTGGGAAAATAAGATAATCCATGATTGAAAAACAAAATTTATCAAACGAAACTGTTTTAGGTCTGAAATCCCTAATGAAATTATCGAATCTGTTCTGGATATTGCCATATTCACTATCACTTTTGTAATAAGTCATGACTTTGAGACGGAGGTTCATGATTTCTCTCGTCGATGCGTTTTCAAGGAATTTGGAATATTCGGGGTAATTGTCCGTGATGTTATCAAACATTTCGTTGAAGGCGGGATTGCCGTAGGATGTTAAAATGGTATCATTGAGTGGTGGCTGCTTGGTTTCCAAGTAGTTACTGAGATCTATGGGTATATGTGACTTTTCGCCAACTTCCATATCACGATCTGCGAGGGCTAGGAGACTATCAAATGATCTTGCGCGTGCTAATCTTTCAGAATATTTTACATTACTAGATTCACCTTCAGATAACACGACGGCTTGAACTATGCTAATAAATGAGAGTCCAAGGAAAACAGCAACAATCTTTGCCACACGATTTAAGCGCATTTTTTTATTTATAAAAAGAAGAATAAGATAAAGTTCAATTAATTTCCGGTCTTTATAGGTTGTCAATAGGAAACTAATAAGGGTATCCTCCCAAAATAAAACTCCCGGGATACCGTCCCTTTGGTAGACGTTATTGACATTGGAATTTGATTTTTGGCAAGATTTAAATATACATTGTTCTATTATATTTGTATATTTGAGATGGGTTATATTAGACATGCTGTCATTACCATATCAAGTAATATATATAGACAGAGGACATCACATATTACAACATCAGTAGAAGTGGCACATAGTAAACAATGCTACTTTTTTTTATCATTAAAGTGCCAGTAGACTTATTGAAATTCCAACCATTATTATCGCTTGGGTATCAATCAGTTATTCTCAATTGCCGTTGCAACTCAATAATGTGACAATTATATTGCATTTTCAAGTTAAAAGACTTTTTTGAAGTCAGTATACGGAGGGAGGTTGTATTAGTCGTGTACTCGCCTCCATATTACTTTAATTTTTTTATATAATTTCTTTTCGAGATGATAATAGCCCATCTGGGCGAATAAAAACTTAAAAGTTTTAAAGTTTAATAAAGTTTTTATTTGTGTGCAAACATTGTGCTTTTTTTTTTTGGGTGGTATGAAACAAATAGGATATACTATTTTATGGAATAAATGATTACTCTTCATCGTCATCTTCGTTCCAGCTCTTTTCATCATCGTCCTCCCAGTCCTCATCGTCTTCCTCATCATCATCATCTTCATTATCCTCTTCATCATCTTCATCATCATCTTCTTCGTCATCATCATCGTTGTCCTCTTCATCATCCTCTTCTTCATCATCCTCATCGTCGTTGTCTTCTTCGGCATCTTCAGCGCTCGTATCCTTGGCAGGCTTGGTGTCTTTGGTTTCCTTGGTAGCGGCCGTGATATCAGCTACAGTGGTGGAATTAGCAGCAGGAGCATCAAGGGCATCCACAGTGGGAGTTTCTTCGGCAGGAGCACCGGCACCAGAAACAGCTTCGCCAATCTTGGCCAAGAAGATATCGTACAAGAAATCGTAATTACCATGAACAATGTCATTCAATGGAGTGACCTCAATGATATGGTCTACAATCTTATCAAAGACACCTCTGAAGATACCTCCCAAGTCAATACCAGGGGCAGCGTCTTCTCTCTTGACTAAGACTGAGTTTTGCTTGGCCATGGCTTCAGCAACGGCAGACTTGATGAAGGCCTCAGTAAAGATATGAGACTCAGCAGCTTGTTGGTGATGACGCTTCCAGTTGGCAGCAGCAGGAGTACTGACAATACCGACAGGAGCTTCGGCCATAGGTGAAGCGCTCATAAGAGCGTTGGGAGTGGGTGCAGCATTGGCGACAGCAGAGAAACCGGATAAGGCGAAAAGAGCAATAGGGATTAATTGGAGCATGGTTGGAAAAGATAGTTGTATAAACTGAATTGATTGTTTTGAAAAATGAGAAAACGATAATTGTTTCCCTTTTATATCAAAATCCCATTGTCCGTTTAAATTACATCACAGGGGAAGGGGGCCGGGTGTAAAAAAATAAGTATAAACTTCTACCAGTCCATAGCTTAAAGCCGAACATTAATTCACTACAAAAAAACCGGTCGAGAATCTAATCTTTTAATAATCGTATATCTATTATTAGTGTCTTTTACTTTATCAATATTAATAAACTTTTAGCTTTTAGATTTCTAATATGCCTATCGAATACCGAGATCCAGCACAAATTTAATTTGTGGATGCTAACTCAATCTCCCCTCCTCCCTTTTTTCAGAAAATAAAAATAAATACATTTAGATGATATCGGTACCACCGATTCGGTAAAATTATATTATGTATCACTTTTCTTTTTCTTATATATGTAGCATGGATTCACACTTGCAAGTATACATAGTTAGGTATTACTCAATGACATATCACTGACTGCCAAATGTGCAATGAAATTAGTATTTAAAATCACTCGTGCTATTATGAATTTTTTGGATATTTAGAATAAAAATAAAAATAATAAATGTGGACGCAGCTTTTAAAATTAACCATTAGGTGTAAACATTTAACTGTTTGTTATTTGTGGCATATTGTCATTTAGCATTGGTGCACTATATGTTAAAATTTTATTTTATATATATGTATATTTAGAGTATTACTTTGTAACAAACGCAGACGATATAAACTTTATCAACGCATATCAACAAAGTTATCTTTGCTCGTAGTTATGAGCCTGTACCAGACAATCTGTTTGAAGGTTAGTTTGGATTTCGATAGCATCTTCTTTATCTGAACTTGGATGTGGGTTTTCATTATTATTCAAATAATGACGGCCGTTAAAGATTACGATTTCTTCATTGTATGAGGATCTTACTGATGAGATGATAAGATCCAGAAATGTTTTAAAAATTGTGCGGGCAAGCATATCATCATTTTGGCTTGCATCGTTCAATATCTCAGCACGCACCTGAGCAAGTTCTTCCATTATACCTTCATTGTTTACATTAATTAAACTTTGTATGATGTGAACTATCTGTGTATACACAGCATCGATATTTTTTAATGCTCTATTTTGTGATAGTATTCCCGATTTAAATTTGCTGAGAAATTGAGGATTTTGGAGCGCCTCTCTAGCCGCATATTGGGAACTTTTTAGAATCAATCTTAAGTCAGTCGTCTTCTCTTCAATACCTTTGATGGGGGCAATTTGTCTAAGATTGTTTGCCATAAGATTTACATTATTTCTGGTATTCTTGATAATTCTTGCATTGTTGATATTCAGGACCTGTATAAAATTTTGTCGGGATGTATCTGGAAAAGAGCGCTTATCGTTTTTCGGCCATTGATACTCTTCATTGAAAAACTCAGGAGTGACACAGTCCGTTTCATACCCCCAGCATTCTTCATTATTAGGATATCCTTCAGCAAACCGCTTTTCTAATACAGTGGATGGTTTCACAAATTTCATCGGTAATATAGTCTCAGGCTTATTGTATTGTGTTATGACATTGTCAATCATGTAGTCCACCTCATCGAGTTGTTCTGGAGATATGCCTGGTAAGTGTTCGACAATGGATTTGACGATACTGTATCGATCCGATTCAGAAATTTCTCCGTACCGCTCTTGGGAAGTCTCAAGTAGAGTACTGAGTCCTGTAATAAGTGCTTCAAATTGGCTAGCGTCTAATCTTGATCCTGTTACTTTTGTAGAAATAACATCATTGTTGATGTGCATAGGATCCTTCTTATAATGAGGTCAGCCAATTTTCTATTACTACTACTGCAAAAATTGATCTACATACCGGAAATGACCCATGCATAGGAGTCTCGTCATATAATGTAAGTTTTGCTTTAACAGAATCAGAGCTCACGTGGACAATTGACAGGTCCTTGTCCTGAGTGGGTACAGCATGTACTAGTATAAAGATTAAGGAAAATGACACTACGAACGTAGCAAATTGTCGCATTGTAAAATGTTGCCTTCGTATTATATGAAGTGAATAGAACAAGGAAATTTTTAGTTCTGGATCATACTTTTTTTATAATCTGCTTGCAAATATGGAAACATTCCAACTTATAAGACAGCAATGTGACTTTATATGGCTTTGGTTAGTTTAGTTATATGCAAAGACAACACCCAGCAATTGAAAGCAGTAAGAAGTTTTTTTTTTTTTTTTTTTTTGTACAAATATTTATTAACAAATAGAAAATTAAGCAATATAGAAAATAATAAGAAAGGTCTTAAAGGGAGTATAATACAAATAAATATGCTTTTTCTTTTTTTTTTTACGGGATAGAAGGGGATATGTATGCAATAGATAATAGGTTATTTAATCAACCTCTTCAACGGAAGGTCCATCATCGTGGTTAGCAGGAGGGGCACCAGGGGCACCGCCAGGGAAACCGCCAGGAGCAGCACCTTCAGCACCACCGTTTTGTTGATAGAACTTCATCATGATGGGGTTGACAATTTCTTCGAGTTCCTTTTGCTTGGATTCATATTCTTCCTTGGAGGCTTCGTGAGATTCATCTAACCACTTGATGGCTTCATCAGAAGCATTCTTGACCTTTTCCTTATCTTCAGCGGGGAGAGCACCACCAACCTTTTCATCTTGAAGAGTGTTACGGAGGTTATAAGCATAAGATTCGAGACCATTTCTAGCTTGGATACGAGAAGCAGCTTCTTCATCTTCAGCCTTGTACTTTTCAGCATCGTTGACCATACGTTCAATATCTTCCTTGGAAAGACGACCCTTATCGTTGGTGATGGTAATCTTGTTGGACTTACCAGTAGTCTTATCAAGAGCAGAGACATTCAAGATACCGTTAGCATCAACATCGAAGGTAACTTCAACTTGAGGAACACCACGAGGAGCAGGAGGGATACCAGATAACTCGAACTTACCGAGAATGTTGTTATCCTTAGTACGAGCACGCTCACCTTCAAAGACTTGAATGAGAACACCGGGTTGGTTATCGGCATAAGTAGAGAAGACTTCGGACTTCTTGGTGGGGACAGTAGTGTTACGCTTGATAAGAGCAGTCATGACACCACCAGCAGTCTCAATACCGAGAGAGAGAGGAGCGACATCCAAAAGAAGGAGATCTTGGGTCTTTTCAGAGGTATCACCGGAAAGAATAGCAGCTTGAACAGCGGCACCATAGGCAACAGCTTCATCAGGGTTGATAGACTTGTTGGGGTCCTTACCGTTGAAGAAATCGGAGACCATCTTTTGGACCTTGGGGATACGAGTGGAACCACCGACAAGGACGATATCGTGGACGGAACCCTTATCAATCTTGGAATCGCGGAGAACCTTTTCGACGGGATCCATGGTGTTACGGAAGAGATCTTGGTTCAATTCCTCGAAACGAGCACGAGTCAAAGAGGTATAGAAGTCAACACCTTCGAAGAGAGAATCGATTTCGATGGTGGTTTGAGCAGCAGAAGACAAAGTACGCTTTGCACGCTCACATGCGGTACGAAGACGACGGATGGCACGAGCATTACCAGTGATGTCCTTCTTGAACTTACGCTTGAATTCTTGCATGAAGTGATCAACGAGACGGTTATCGAAATCTTCACCACCTAAATGAGTATCACCAGCAGTGGCCTTAACTTCGAAGATACCATCTTCAATGGTCAAGAGAGAAACATCGAAGGTTCCTCCACCCAAATCGAAAATCAATACATTACGCTCACCTTCGACCTTCTTATCCAAACCGTAAGCGATAGCAGCGGCAGTGGGTTCGTTGATAATACGTTGAACGTTCATACCGGAAATCAAACCAGCATCCTTGGTAGCTTGACGTTGAGAATCGTTGAAGTAAGCAGGGACGGTGATAACAGCGTTCTTGACGGTAGTTCCGAGGTAAGCTTCGGCAGTTTCCTTCATCTTGACAAGGATCATAGCAGAGATTTCTTCGGGAGTGAAGGTCTTGGCCTCACCCTTATAGTCAACTTGGATAACGGGCTTTTGATCCTTCTCGATCACCTTGAAAGGCCAGTGCTTCATATCAGCTTGAACTTCGGCATCAGCGAAACGACGACCGATCAAACGCTTGGCATCGAAGACGGTGTTGTAAGGGTTCATGGCGACTTGGTTCTTGGCGGCATCACCAATAAGACGTTCGGAGTCGGTGAAACCAACATAAGAGGGAGTGGTACGGTTACCTTGATCGTTGGCAATGATTTCAACGCGATCGTTTTGCCAGACAGCAACACAAGAGTAGGTGGTTCCCAAATCAATACCGACTAAAAAAGAAAGAAACAGTATTAATATTTTCGATCGAGAATTAACTAGTGGTCATCTAACTACTTACTAGATTTTCCTTCAGACATGTTTATATAGTTATTTATAGTGAAATAAAGTAATGAAGAAAAAAAGGGGATAAACAAATTCTGTGCCTTTTATATAAATTTCGAAATCTCTTTTAGGAAGAACTAGCAATTT
Source organism: Mucor mucedo (assembly GCF_025094135.1). NCBI lineage: Eukaryota > Fungi > Mucoromycota > Mucoromycetes > Mucorales > Mucoraceae > Mucor > Mucor mucedo. The sequence goes on along the minus strand of NW_026252419.1, from coordinate 71,617 downwards.
CCAAGCATTTTTATTGGCTGAGATAATGAAAGTAGTAGAACTTGCGAGAAAGTAAAAGAATTAACTTGAAACTTCCCGGCTTTTTATTGGCTGCACTGAATGTATGCTAAAAAAAATAATTACGTATTTCATGTTGTACAAACCACTATTGCAAACAATGAAAACCTTTTTAGTTCATTCCAAAACAATACGCGTAAACAATTACTTTTTTATGCTTTTTTTTTTTATTTCATTTTATTATGATGTTTACAAGTACATACGTTTATACAATTTTATTGAACAATTTTTTTTTCTAAGTCTGTAAATTGTCCTACATGTGAAATGTATTGTTTGGTCTTTTCCAAATCTGGTTTACAAATGAGTTCTAAACCAGCGGAAGGATGTTGAGCCATCATATCCTCAAATGATGCGTTTTTGACAGTGCCAAATTTAGCTAATAACGCTCCGCCCAGACTAGCTCCATTCATTCCTTGTTGTCTATACACGGGTAAGCCCAGGACATTGGAAAGTAATTGAAGAATGTTAGGATTTGCTGCAGCACCACCAGAGGCCAATATACGCTTGATGCTTTTACCACCCATACGTTCTAATCTAATTCTCATCGACATAAATTGTGATTCTACAATAGCCTTCACGTTGATAGTCTTATCTTTAAATTCCTCTACGGCTTTTAAATCTTCAAATCTGTAGATTCCTTTGGCAAATGGAATAATTTCTTGCATCCAATAGTAAAAGCCAATATTTCCTTCGGTCATTGCCTCCTTGTTAACCAAGTACTCGTTGAACTCGTCCCAGCTTCCATTAGCGTAAGAATTACGAATATATTCTCGAGCTAATGATCCATTTTTATAACAAAGCATACCCATAAATCCCTCAGGGTCGGTTGGATGGGCCATAAGATGTGATTCGGTTGTAGGTTCTGCAGCACCCTTTTTAAGATATACAAGAACGGTATCAGACGTTCCGAGAGATACTACACAATCACCTTCACTCAAATTCATGGACACAAGTGTGGCGGAGTTGTCACCAGTGAAAGGCATAATGCGACAATCTAATTAGACATGTTACTACTTTTCCAAAAGTATTTATGTACTCAACTACTTACCCTCATTGAAGCCATATCTTTTTACGAGATAACCACTGATTTTTCCAAGTGCTTCACCACCTTCTACTGGTTCTTCTGCCAACTTCTCTTGTAATTCATCCCCACCGCATTGCTTCAAGAGTTTGCTATCCCATTTATGAGAGTTTATATCCATCATATTGGTACCTGAGCCTTCTGCTGCATCCATTGGCCCAAACTTTCCTAGCAAAAGACTCGATAATAATGAACTTACAAGACCAATTCGAGCAGTTTCGTCATAAGCCTTTCTATTATTATGATAGATCTAGGTATATTTCAATTCTCAGTTATTTTTGTCTATATATATATATATTATTTCACTATACCTTAGCGATTTGATTTCCTGTAAACCTTTCATATGCCTTTGATCCCGTTAATTTGGCTAAGGCCTCGGCACCACCTACAGATTTTTCTAAGGCGCGGCATTCAGTAGTTGTGCTTGCATCTTGCCAAATGGGTGATTGTTGAATAGAGAATGCATTATCCAATTGTTCGTACATGCTTTTGGCAGGATCGAGATTAGATAATTGTTCAAGACCTTCCTTGTTCCAATAAACACTGCCATGTTGCTATTAATGAATGTAAGTTAAATAGCTACATACAATGCTGGTATAAATCACTGTACCTGGCCGGCTCCTGAAATACCGCGGATAGAACCAACATATGGCGAATCCTTTAAACGTGTTAATAAAAGATCAAGAGCCTTGACCCACATTAAAGTAGGAGAGGTTACGACATTGTCGTCTACAATGGCACCGTGAACGGTTCCAAATTCAGGCAAGTCTTTATCGAAATTAATTGCTTCTTCCAAGACAATGTCGTGGTTTTCATTTATCAACGTGCATTTTAATTGTTGTGTAGACAAGTCAAGACCTAAGTAATAATTTTCTGCCATGTTGCTGATTGTGTGAATCTATTTTTTTTTACAGTTTCAACGTTATTTGAAATGAAATTCCTACTTTTTATACCATTTGGGTGATGTCAAAAATTCCGTCTTAACAACAACCCGATTGGTGAACTTTATCCATTTCGGGACAGCATAAATTCCGGATGAAAATCGGTTTTTCAATTTTGCACAAATAATCCATAGTCAAAAGTATCGTTTGCCACTGCGTTTAAGAAAGCCTACAATTAAAAAAAAATTAATATTGCTACCATTCCAATTGAGTTGAGTTTACAAGTAAAAACTAATCTAAATAACAGTTCGTCGCCTCTAGCCCTTTACAGTAGAGAGAATAGCTTTTTTTTTAAAGAAAAAAAAAAAAAAATGTAAAAATATTTTTTCCACTTTGTCAAGACAGATTCAAACCGTCCAAAAAAGGCAAAATTATGTATAATCACATTCGACTCGAAACATTTTTATATAGCCATAAGTCTCACTTCAGATTTTGACAAGAGCTATCCTAATAGTGAAGATGATTCTAAAAGCTATTTTATGCTCATCACCATTTTTATGTACTATGTAGCAGGCCAGTAAAACGACCAGCACACTCTTCTAATCATCGTATACTTATTTTTAGGACGATGTTTTTCACCTCGTTACTTTTGGTCGTAATTTTGGGTTATGATGGAAAGTTAAAAAAGGAAAAAGACAACGAATTAAGATTTATTTCACTCCTCAAAATAAAAAGAAGAAAGTAAAGATTGAAATCCTCGTCTGAAAAACATATATATTATTACATTTAATTACAAATACGGTGATCGCCACACAATAAGTTACTTTGGTGAGAAAATTTATAGCTGTCTGTCTTCATTAATCGGGTTAGATGCTAAGATCTTGTCCAATCTGCAATCACAACAATTTTTTTTGAAGCCATTGAGTCAGAAGAATCATCAAAACATCACAATTTATTATAAAGCATTGCGAGTTAATTCCAACATCATAAAAGGAATGTTTGTTTTCAGGCACAAAAAAAAAAGTGCGCGCGGTGATTGAATCTCATGCTACGCCAAAGCAAGAGTATCATAGCCGATTTCCAGCTTGGTACACCACATAAATTTGCAATAAATTTCGATTTTTTTTGACAAACTTGAAATGACGATATATCCATCAGTTTTTAATATTTTTTGGTTCTGTTTCTTTTGTAAATATTGGCCTTAATGAAATGTATTTAAATATTAAATTTAAAGACAGGCTTATAATAAAATACGTCCAAAAGAGGCAGTTGAAATTTACTTTTTTTCCAGTTACTCAAAAACGTTTTCACAAACAGTTTATAACTCCAAATTAGTTCAAAAAGACGAAAAAAAGCAAATCTCAACGGCTAAATTTTTTGGTGTCCGTATATGGGCGCCCAAATAAGGTTCAAAATCACGTGATTTGGGGTTGTAGCTCAAATGGTAGAGCGCTCGCTTAGCATGTGAGAGGCACTGGGATCGACGCCCAGCTACTCCAATCTTCTTTTTCGAAAAATCTACGAAAAATCGGACTTTAAAAGTGTGATTATATAAGTGAACCAATCAGCTAGTCCTGTTAGTGATACAATAATGATTTTTTTAACATTAACGTAAACAAAGCAATGCAAATAAAAAGTTGTAATAGTGGATTAAGAACTTTAAAAAAAGTGGAGAGACAGTTCTCGGGCACAGAAAATTGAGAATGCTTGTAGCTTTTTCATTCTTTAAAGAAATATAAATGGAAGTACTTATAGTCATATAAAGTGGGTCAAACTATTGACTAGTTTGTGTGGACTTGATGTTGATGACTGTAATTATTTATCAATTCAATCAATATATTATTTGAAGAGAAAGCCATTTTTGTATATCTAGTAACCCTGAGTTGTATCAATGTATATATTATTAAAGCTGTTGTAAAATTGCTACCTCTTCCTACTGGCAAAAGAAGTGAGCACCTTGCTATAATGTAGGAACCCGAATATATCAATATGTTATGACTAAATCTTAGCAAAAAAACAGATCCTGGTTTATCAGATAAAAGAAATACAAATAAATTTATAGTAAAGAAAATATATGAAATGTACGCTAGAATAAGGTTGACGGATGATTTTGCATCACTCTTGAACAAGGTCGCTTGCTTTGTATGGAGAAACATAATTTTTAAGTAAAACTAAAGTGATACTGTTAGAACTTGAATACTACTTCATTTGAACGAAAAAATATGAATTTAAAAACCGTTATGTTGGTTTATAAGAAAAAACCAGGGATATCTAAGGGAACTAAATTGTTCTAAAGAAAATACTGAACGCATTATTAGACCATGATAATAGATAATAACCATGACTTTAAATTTATCAATACCATACTGAATATATAAATTTAAGTCAAAGGGATTAACAATTGTCAAAAAATATGATATGACGAAAGTAATATTTATGCTCGGGATCTATAAATATTCTATAAATTAAGTCCAGGACTATTCGATTGTATTATTGCTTTTCGCAGAATAAATATTTGCTCGCTACAGGGATGATGTGCTCGGTAGACAAATTAAAAGGCATAATGAGAACAAGCGGGGTAATCCGAGATTCATAGTTAACTTTTATATTACAATTTATCCTTGATGTGATGCGATAATAATTTTATTGTTGTCTCTGTGATATCCTCAACATCGCTACAACGGGCGGAATATTCGTCTTATTTTGTGAAGAACCGAGAGACATTGCAGTCTGCCCTTTTCTTAAATAAATTACTTTTACCAAGATTGTCACATTACACTAAAAACATTGTTAATATCAAACTTTTTATCAATGAAGTAACAATTAATCCTAGCGGGTAAAATCAGACATAAAACAAAAATATTTCTTCATTAGAAGAATATGATTGGTTTAAAAAAAAACTTTATATAATCACACTTTTAAAGTCCGATTTTTCGTAGATTTTTCGAAAAAGAAAGTTGGAGTAGCTGGGCGTCGATCCCAGTGCCTCTCACATGCTAAGCGAGCGCTCTACCATTTGAGCTACAACCCCAAATCACGTGATTTTGAACCTTATTTGGGCGCCCATATACGGACACCAAAAAATTTAGCCGTTGAGATTTGCTTTTTTTCGTCTTTTTGAACTAATTTGGAGTTATAAACTGTTTGTGAAAACGTTTTTGAGTAACTGGAAAAAAAGTAAATTTCAATTGCCTTTTTTGGACGTATTTTATTATTACCCTATCTTTAATTTTAATATTTAAATACATTTCATTAAGGCCAATATTTACAAAAGAAACAGAACCAAAAAATATTAAAAACTGATGGATATATCGTCATTTCAAGTTTGCCAAAAAAATCGAAATTTATTGCAAATTTATGTGGTGTACCAAGCTGGAAATCGGCTATGATACTCTTGCTTTGGCGTAGCATGAGATTCAATCACCGCGCGCACTTTTTTTATTTTATTTTTTGTTGTGCTTGAAACAAACATCCCTTTTGTAACGTTTAAATTAACTCGCAATGCTTTATATTTGATTCAATAATGTCTGAAGTTAGACGTGGTGTTTTACTTTTCGTTCAAATATTACCTGATTAAACTTAAATGCTTTACATACGGATCAAATAAGTTTTGAATGAACTCCCAATGCTTTAAAATCTGCTTCCTGCAATGGTCAAGGTTAAACGAGTTTGCTTGAATTCCTTTAAAGTTCTGATCTGAAATCATAAAACTTAAGCGTAATTTTATGTGTTTATGGCTACAGCTTTTTTTAAGACGAAATTGGAACAAGAGTGTGATTATATGAAATTTATCTTCATTTGATTTGTTTGTTTGGTCTTCAGTTTATATATGTGTACCAAAGATGCGTGATAGAGCAAGGAAAGGTACACACTTAAGTTTGCTTAAAAATCAGGAGAATGATGGCGTTGATTTCCAACAATTGCTCACTTATAGTTAAATGCATCAACTCATCCAAAATTGAGAACAAACACATAGAAACTGATCATATACGAAGAAGTGGAAAATGTAAAAATAGTAACTAATTACATAAAATTGAGTTTATTTGTAAATTTAGAAATGTTTTGCTTTTAGAAATGACCACAGCCAGTAATTGGATTTTGCTCTTTAGAACAACAGGCGCCCATATTTAATGATAAGAATATTATATTGTTTTAGTAAAATAAGAAATTTTTTTTTTTAAAAAAAAAACTTATTTCTTTTATAAAAGATCACCTGTTTTTGTCTCTTTGTTTTTCTCTATATAAATTTATTTTTTAAGGCCCAAACGACGTTCTTTATTTCGGGTCACCTTAAACGTGTGGCAGCAAAATATAGATGATCTATTTTATATTATTTCCTCAGTTTCTTTGATCAGGTTCAGCTTGTATAAAAAAAAAAGCTGCTGTTGTCTATGATTCAACAATCAACAATGAACTCGGTTCTTTCTTTTCGCTCTTCAATCATTAGATTGTAAGATAAAGAAATTATTTGATTTATGAAAATGAACACTCAAATTAATAGATAATGAAAATGTAATTAAAATTTTCAAATCTAATAGAAAATGTATTGACTGAAGTCAGTTTAATACTCGCAACCATGAAGAGCATATTTTAAAAAATTAAAATCTTTGAAAGGCGAAACCCAGAACAAGACAATGTAACTTTTTTGCGTAGATAATACAAACTGATCAAATATGAAAATAGAAAAATATCAACACGATATATAATGCTAGTGCTTTTAAATCTTTTATTTATAAGGATATCAAAGCAAATAAAATGTAAGGCGACTTATGTAAGGACGCGCCGGAGAAAAACTGCTGGAAAATATGTAACACATTAAGATAATGTGATGCAACAGTACCTGTTTTTAAAAAAAACATTTTGTAAAGTTATATATGTTTTATTACGGTTGTTTTATTTTACGTAGCATCCTAGTACTTTAGTAGTTTTAAGGTGTTAAAACTTATATACAGGCTACAACATTGCTGAATATAAAAAGTGGCTGTTAGGGTGGAGGGGGTGTATTAGGTGATTTATAAAAATATTTGATAAATTTCTTTTTATAAATGTAATGTGCTAAATAATTTTATTATAGCCATATTTCAGCTTCTATACTACCCTCAAAAACAAAGTTAATTGGCATTTTACGTTTATATTCAAAATATTGAATTAGAAAACTGTTGCATAATTGTAATCTGTTAAATTGGTTACACTTAATTATAATGTTTAGACAAGAGCGCCAAAGTAGCCTTAGCAGTAAAGCAAAACTAAAATTCAGCCAATCAAACATTGACCATGTGACTAACACGTGATAATCACGTGATTTAGTTAAATTGTAATTTTTGGAATATGTATATAATTTTGAATCAATAAATTGTCAGAACCAATCCAGCCAATAAAATAGTTCCGGTACAAGAGCCCGGTACCGAGAACTATTATGACGCAATGGAACTCACAAGACCCAAACGAAGGTTTAAGCCAAAGGTCACGAAGGCAAGACCAAACAAGAAAACAAAACTATATGTCATAAGAACAAACAAGCAAAGCTATAAACTATTTTAGCATGAAAACAATTACGCACATATGAAACATTAATCAAATTAGATAGTATAAATAACCCCACATTAAAATTAATAAACCTTTATCTTTTATCTCATACTTTATTTTGTACTTGTACTTTGAAGAGTACTCTTCTAGCCAATAGGAATAGGTTCACGTGAAAGTCACGTGCTAGGTTATTACGTAAGGGTCAACTAGACATCTGAGGTTTACAATTGGTAGCACCAGCGTTTAAAATCAAGGACAAGAAATACTATGGAGGATAATCAAAAAAATGCGGCGTCTTATCAGGACATGGCCGATTTAGTAAACAATCTCGCAAAGCTATGCGTGAAGTAAACAAAAACAAAAACATCAAGGCAAAGGAACCAGACTACTACTATGGTGATCGTGATGCAGTCAAGATTGATGGTTGGATTTCTGCGGTGGAAAATTATTCTCGTGCCCAAGAAATGAATGATGAGGAGTTAGGAATCTATGCACTAGCACTTTTGAAGGATAAGGCGGATACGTGGTATCGCACGGTTGAAAAGCCACATGACGGATCTTTGGGCTGGTTGGAACTCAAAAGAGCTTTGGTGGAATTCTTTTGTCCCGAAAACTCCGAATTAATTGCAAGAGACAAGATTGCCAAACTGACTCAAACTGGTGATGTCAATTCTTACATTAACGATTTCATGGATCTCAAATTGGCGATAAAAAATATGACTGACGAGGAGGCATGCGATAAATTTATGCGTGGTCTTACCGATGTCAACACATCAGCATATGTGCGACAATATTATGATGGTACCTTGCGAACAGCTACAAAATCTGCATTAACCTTCGACAGCGCTCATAGTCAGGAGATGGGTTTTAGACCCCCAGTTCGTACACCTATTACACGCACTCAGTTTGTAAATGATCCTATGGATCTAGACTGGATCGATAATCGACAAAGGAACAATGGACGAAACGGAAATTATCGTAATGGTGGTTACAATGGTCAACGCGGCGGATATAACAATAATCGTGGTGGGTACAACAATCAACGTGGTGGTGGTAATTCCGGTTCTCCTGGTCGATGTTTCTTTTGTAATAAAAATGGTCACGTCAAAAGGTTCTGCAAGGAAAGGTTAAATGCAATCAAGAAAATGGATGACTCTCGAAGTCATAAGCATGGTTTTTCTATGAATTTAATCGACATGGATGATAATAATGGTGATGATAAAGCCTCAAATAACTCTAATAAACTTATTGATTTTGATCCCTATGTTATTGATTCTAGCGAAACTCTAAATTATCCTACTCTTACACCACAACATAATACGGATAAGGTCACAAGCTCCCTACATAATCGTCCTAATGTTACTGAATTGATACCTATTATCTATCCAACCAAGAACTTGAACGAAGAATTTAATCACTTAACGGAATTGAACACGTTGGGTACAACTCTTCCGCTCTATAATGGCAATTGCTACAATAAAACTATACAAGTATTAATTGATTCAGGAGCAAGCGAGAACTATGTTTCACCACATGTAATCCAAAACAACAATGAACTTATTCCGGTGTTTGATCGAAAGGTCGAGACTGCAGGTGGCGAAGTGTCTGAAATCAAATACAAGATCAATTTGAAGGTGAATCTCAATGGCTATTCCTGTACTATTATGGCGTATGTATTCCCTACCAAGTTTGACCTTATTCTCGGTAGATCATGGCTTAAGCAAGAAAAACCCAAACCCAATTGGGATAACGACACTTGGTCTATTAATCAGGGAAGCACAATATTAAAACCACAATTAAACACATATCATAATCATTCGTCACTCACTTCTGTATCTGATCTTAGTTATTTAATCTCCCATAAGCAAGCTGACAGATATTTGAAGAAGGGTGCGGATGGAATTCTGCTTTGTATTCGTGATATTGAATCGCACAAGGATATGACTCTAAATGGTACCAGTGATGAAAAATATTGGAACTCCTTGATCCAAGAATTCAGCGAAATCTTCAAAACAGATCTACCAGGACTACCTCCTGATCGTGGTATTGAACACATTATTAATACCGGTGAAGCCAGACCTATTTCAAGACCTCCGTTCAAAATGTCGCCTTTGGAATTGGATGAATTAAAGAAACAAATTCAAGAATTACTGGAATTAGGATTAATAAAACCGAGTAGCTCTCCTTGGGGAGCACCTGTCTTATTCGTGCGAAAAAAACCTGATCCTGGATCGAAAGAACCCGGAAAACTCAGAATGTGTATTGACTACAGAGCCTTAAATAAACTTACCATTCGAGACTCGTCAAGTATACCACGACCAGATGAATGTTTGGAAAGGTTATCAGGTGCAAAGTATTTTACAAGCATTGATTTAAAATCCGGATATCATCAATTACGAATTGCTGAAGACGATGTAGACAAAACAGCCTTTAATACCCGTTATGGTAAATTCGCTTTTCTGGTCTTACCCTTTGGATTATCAAATGCGCCACCTACGTTCCAGCGGCTTATGAATAACGTCCTTGCTGACTGTCTCGACAAGTTCGCCTTGGTCTATTTAGATGACATTCTTATCTGGAGTGACTCATTGGAGGAACATAAAAAACATGTTCGACATGTGTTGGAATTGCTGCGAAAAGAAAAGCTCATTGTGAATCTCAAGAAATGTAACTTTGGGAAAAAGGAACTAACTTTCGTGGGTTTCCACATTTCTCGAAATGGCGTCAAACCAAGTCCGGAGAAGGTGGAAGTTTTGAAACAATGGCCTAAATTAACAAATGTTCAAGAAGTCCGACAGTTTATTGGGTTTGCACAATTTTATAAACGTTTTATTAAAAATTTTGCCTCTATTGCAGCACCATTAACTGATCTCACTCGTGGCACTGGTCACAAGAAACGTCCCATTACTTGGAGCCCGGAATGCCAAACAAGTTTCGACACGTTAAAAAAGGTGCTTATGTCTGATCCTGTTTTGAAAATCGTAGATATGAACAAACCTTTCAAGATCGAAGTCGATGCGTCGGACCGTGGGTGTGGTGCCGTGTTGTATCAACCTGATGATGACCCCACTCTGCCTTGGCACCCCATTTGTTTTGAGTCTAAAAAATTCACTCTAAGCGAATCTCGTATGCCTGCTCAAGAAAAGGAGTTATTAGGTATTATTCATGCGTTGAGGAAATGGCGCTGTTATGTTGATGGATGTCCCGCTGGATACACTGTTTACTCCGACCACATGCCACTCCAATATTTTCGTACCAAAGAAAATCCACCAAGCCGTTTAGTCCGATGGATCAACGAAATCGAAGCTATGGGTCCCAACATTGTTTACAAGGCAGGAAAAGACAACGAAATTGCTGATGTCCTATCTCGTATGAATTATGCTTCTGAAGACATGGCGCCTGAACAAGAATCACTGGAACCTGAAATGTTGTATGCTACTTGGGACACTTTACCCCCTCTAGTTCGTGCTGATTGGCCCCTTTTATTGTTATCACGAGATAAGGTAAAATCACAAGAGATTAACAACTTGTTGAACAAAGAGCAGAATAATTTCAGTATTTCTTCCAATCGTATCTATAGACATGTTAAATTCCAAAATGATGACAAGACCCATAAAGTACCGTACCTTCCTTTCGAAGAACGCGCTGATACACTAGCAAAATATCACGAATCTTTGGGTCATGCCGGCATTAAAACCACTTTATATTACATGCTGACTAGATTTTGGTGGCCAGGTATTAAACAAGATATCATCGATTGGTTGAAACTGTGTCCTGCTTGTCAATTGAATAGCCGCAAAGGTCTTATCCACAAAGATGTGATGCACCCCTTGAAGGTCCCTTCAGCATTTGATCGGTGGCACTTGGATTTTTTGGATCTACCGACATCAACAAAAGGAAATCGATGGCTCTTAATTGGTGTTGACTATGCGACGAATTGGTGCGTTGCTCGAGCTATGCCTGTTGCCTCGGCCGAAAATGTTGCTGATTTCCTGTACGAAGAAATTGTTATGAATTTTGGTACTTTCTCTGAGCTCGTCACGGATCGAGGATCGCAATTTTGTAGTCTTCTCATGAAAGAGTACCAAAAACGGGTAGGAATCAATCACAAACTAACCAGTGCATATCATCCACGTACCAATTCCAAGGTCGAGCGATTTAACGGTGTGATAAAACCAATGTTGCGAAAATTCACCAACGGCGCCATTCATCGTTGGGATGACTTTGTTCATGCTGCTCTCTGGGCGTGCCGTATTCGGGTCCATTCTACTACAGGTTTTAGTCCATATTATCTAACTTATGGTCGCCAACCTCGTCTTCCTGGTGATGTCATGCGTCCGTATATTGACTCTACAACACTTCAAGATCCTCGTACCGTTGCCGATTTTACGTCTCGAGAATTAGCTGCTTTAGGTCAAGATCGCGCTGCAGCCGAATTCCGTATGAAGGCTATGGCAGGAAAGGATAAAGCTCGTTGGGATGCCGCAATAAAACCGTTGTCGTTTGAAGTCGGTGACATGGTGATGCTAACGAATGAAGGTAAATATGGTTTGGAGCCCACATTCAAAGGTCCTTATATGGTGGTCAAAGCTTTTCCTGATTATGGCACCTACAAATTGGAAACTATGGCTGGTGAACCTTTGAAATCGCTTGTGCATGTTGATCGTCTTAAAGTTGCTAATGGTCCAAAACCCGACGAACCTTGGTTTAACCCCACCGAAACAAGGAAAGTATGGCGTAAATTTGAAAAGGAAACTGGCACTCAAGTTCTCCAACCAAAAATTATTCTACCACCTGCTGCTGAAAACGACGTCACTGATTTTGTTGATCCTGTTGACACTTCCCCACTTGAAGTTCAATCCACGACCCAAAATTTTTCTGACATTCCCCTCACTCCTGAAGCAACTAACCAAACCTCAAGCCCAGTGTCTAGCCCTCAAATCGACAATGATACTATTATGCTACCTGACACCAACTCACCTCATCTGATTGAATATACCGATTATGCCAGTAACTCTCCTCCGCTTGATGCAATAATGGATGCTCCATCTGATCCTACACCTGCTATAATCGGCTCTCCATCTTTAGGTGTTCAGGGACGAACACAGAGCCTAGGGGGGGCTAATGTCAGAACCAATCCAGCCAATAAAATAGTTCCGGTACAAGAGCCCGGTACCGAGAACTATTATGACGCAATGGAACTCACAAGACCCAAACGAAGGTTTAAGCCAAAGGTCACGAAGGCAAGACCAAACAAGAAAACAAAACTATATGTCATAAGAACAAACAAGCAAAGCTATAAACTATTTTAGCATGAAAACAATTACGCACATATGAAACATTAATCAAATTAGATAGTATAAATAACCCCACATTAAAATTAATAAACCTTTATCTTTTATCTCATACTTTATTTTGTACTTGTACTTTGAAGAGTACTCTTCTAGCCAATAGGAATAGGTTCACGTGAAAGTCACGTGCTAGGTTATTACGTAAGGGTCAACTAGACATCTGAGGTTTACAAAATATATAAGGGGCTATGGCCCAATGGATAAGGCGTCTGACTACGAATCAGGAGATTCCAGGTTCGACCCCTGGTAGCCTCATATTTATTTTTTTTATTTGTGTGGGTTTGGTGGTGTCTGTAGCTCTGTTTTTTACCTGTTGGTGCTTGTTATTTATCTCACAAGAACAAATACATAGATATGGAAATATGAACCAAAGTTTTATTTGGAAAAAAAAACCTGTTTATTTTTATGAGGAACAGCATGAAGAGCTACTTGAACCTATAGAGCTAGAGTGGAACAACGGTGCGGAAGAAGAACAGCAGCTACCCATGGTGATGATGGTGATAATATAAAGTTGATTATTGAATAGGAACTGAGATATCTCTCAATTTTCTCTGCTTTATATACGAATATCTAGACAACATTGAAGCCAGCTTTATTCACTGATCTATAACAGCAGCAACATTTGTGTCATTTATTACAAAGAGTCATGTAACAATGATTGAATGCAATAATGCACCTGTAACGTTTTTATAAAACTATAAGCAGCCATGCTATTACTAAAATAAAAATTGTATCCCAAATTATATTACTTTATGACGCATTCATAGATTGGCAGCTCACTGAAATATAATTGTTTTTTATGATATTATTAGCCCATTCGGGTCAACCTGGTCGCGTAAGTGTACAATTGCAAAAGAAATATATTTACAAAAGTTTAAGAAGTGTTCACGTAAAAAAAATCGACAAATTCGGAACAGGGTTTTGATCTATGCAATGATAATAGGAATTCTTTACGGTTTTTACGTTTTTTTTTTTTTTTTTTTAAAAAAAAAATAGAATATGTTCTAACGCAAAGTCTAAATATTGATGTAAGCAACCACACATACAAACCGATCAATTTATGGCAATTCATAGTAAAATTTTAAAATTAAATCTTATTTTTGAGGATGTCATAGTTATTTACAAACAGCAAACAAAGTCCATCCAAATAAGGTAAATTATTTTATATAATCACACACTTGTGAATACAGTTGTTTTACATGTCATTGATCATGAATAACACTGAAGTAGCTTTTAGATCTATGACTATCTTTTTGTTTATATAAAATCAAACAATATTTCCCAGTTGAAATATAACTACCTTCATCAATGAATTTTGCAATTGTCTCATTAAACTTTAAAGTAATGTTAAACAAACAATATCTGCCAAAGTTTATAATGGAGTAGGTTACAACAGTTTTTTAGATACCATTTGAACGGAGTGTACAGAACTTCAAGTCAATTTAAGCATAATTTAAATTGATTGTAAAGCATTGCAATTTATTTCAGACATTAACTGGACCGAATGGAAAGCACTGCAGGTTATTTCAGAAACTTTTTGAACGAATTGTAAAGCATTGCTATTGCATTCAAACACTATTTAGGCAAAACTTAAAGTAATGTGAGTTAATGCAATCATTTGAACCGAGTGTAAAGCATTGCGAGTTAATTCAAACGTTACAAAAGGGATGTTTGTATTCAGGCACAAAAAAAAAAAAAAAAGTGCGCGCGGTGATTGAATCTCATGCTATGCCAAAGCAAGAGTATCATAGCCGATTTCCAGCTTGGTACACCACATAAATTTGCAATAAATTTCGATTTTTTTTTAAAAACTTGAAATGAAGATATATCCATCAGTTTTTAATATTTTTTGGTTCTGTTTCTTTTTTAAATATTGGCCTTAATAAAATGTACTTAAATATTAAATTTAAAGATAGGCTAATAATAAAATACGTCCAAAAAAGGCAGTTAAATTTTACTTTTTTTCTAGTTACCCAAGAACGTTTTCACAAACAGTTTATAACTCCAAATTAGTTCAAAAAGACGAAAAAAAGCAAATCTCAACGGCTAAATTTTTTGATGTCCGTATATGGGCGCTCAAATAAGGTTCAAAATCACGTGATTTGGGGTTGTAGCTCAAATGGTAGAGCGCTCGCTTAGCATGTGAGAGGCACTGGGATCGACGCCCAGCTACTCCAACTTTCTTTTTCGAAAAATCTACAAAAAATCGGACTTTTAAAGTGTGATTATATAAATCAACCAATCAACTCGTCCCGTCGAAAATAACTTTTTTTTTTGAGACTTGCCATTATCTTTAGGTGATATAAACTTGTAAAATAAATTGGTAGCAGTCAAATACTTTAAAGTAATTCTTTTGTTGAGCTCCAGACTATGTAAATATCCATGATCCACGATTACAAGGATTAAATAAGTTCGAGCCCCCCGATTAAAAATGAATTTGAAGGAACAAAGGAAAAACAAATCAATTTATCTAGTCAGAAGCCAATATAAAGTAACACGACAACTACAGCAAGAGAAAGAAAAAAAAATAATCGGTTACTGGAAAATATTGTTTTTGGGACATAATGTCTGTTTTTAAATAATTAAAGGTAACAAACTAGAGAAATAGAACCTATTAAATCAAAGTATTCCATCATGGTTTCAATTTTTTCACAAAGGTCTTCACAGTATAAAAACAAAACGAGTTCGGAACAGTACAAATACCACAAAAACAAGCCTATAATGGATAAGTTTTTTTAAACAAGCTGCTGATAGTCCTTTTTATTTGGAGGGACAGGGTTACAGCACAACATCTCTCGACTGTTTGGGATGACTAATAGATGCGGATTGCAGCCCAGCTGTTGTAATGTTATAGAAAATAATGCTTTCTAAGATATTATACACTTTATATTATTAGGAGAGATAAAATTAAATGTATAAAAGAACTACATATTGACATATATGCCAACCACCCACTTCCCCCGATCAGCTATTAAACAATGTATAATACGGTCTTACAAATAGTTATAATAAAAAGTATAGTTAAATGAAATAAGGTAGAGTTTCTTTATTTCAAATTTTAAATTGCTTGGCTTTTAGAAATGACCACAGCCAGTAATTGGATTTTGCTCTTTGGAACAACAGGCGCCCATATTTGATGATTTAAATATATTTTTAATGGTACAGTGTAAAGAAAAAAAAAAAAAAAAAAGTCGAAACATCTTTCTTTTTTTTATAAAGATTTACGGTCTTCACTATACAGTGAGCCAACAAAGTGTCAATTATAGTGTCATTGTAGCATTATGATGGATGTCAATTGATCCATGCCTTTTTTGGTAGTTGTGCAAGGCTTATCAGGATGTTACATTTTTTAATTTTCTTTTCTAATGGGTAGGACGGTGGTCGTACCAATATAGATTATCACGAATTCAATGATCACCAAATATTGCAAAGACAGGAGAACGGTAAATTGAAATTACAGCCAATTGTTCCATTACTACTTCTAAATAGTTTAAACGTTCAATTTTCCATGACCCATTTAATCTTTTAGTTGTAGACAATAAAGAGGACAGATATAAGAAGTCATTGTCTCAATCTTATTGTCGTGAAGATATTGACAATGTCCCAAAGGTCTTTAAGCTTTTAGTTACAACGATTCAGTTTTTTATTTTTATATTTTTTTAACCATCAAAATCACCCTAGCCATGTCATTATTGTAGGATTTTATTATCCATATTGCCAATTTAATGCTGGCGGAACATCACAATCAAACCAAAATGCTACTATGATTAATCTTTTGACAGTTTAATAATCATAACCCAATGTCACTCTTAACTTTTATATATCGATCAATATACTTGTGTGTTACCTACCATTTCCCAGTCATTTTGTATGTGGGATTTGAAGCTTATTTGGCAAAAGAAAAAAATAAAAATAAAGTTATATAGTGGTTTTTTTAACCCTTTTAGAATACCGGCAAGTCATTTGTCAAAGAAGGGGGGGGGATTATTACAATACAATTCTGAGAAATTGATTCAACACAAAGATGCAACGAGTTGAAGGTTCCCCCCCCTCTCACAAACAAATAAAGCTGTTATTAGGTTTGTTTGAAACAGTGCCACAAATAAAGGAAAGGATGAAGAGTTATTAAATCAGTAACAAAATCGATGAGAATTTTAACACGACTTTAAATACAATCAAAGTGCCTTGCAGGATTTACATGAATACGTCATTGGTTGTAAAATAAAAGATGGCTTTAATCACCATAAGCATTTATAAAACGGAGCAAAGGCTGATTGTCGTTTATAGTAGAGTTTTAAGTGTTACATTCTTATTTTTTTTAGCATTACCACTTGGACAATTGTTAGGTTTTACATAAAGGGGAACCAGGTGCTTGTCTCATTTTGCACATCATGTACTTCAGGTATCAATGCAGTAACGGATTTAATTTTTTAAACAGCGGTGTATGCTATTCTGTAAGTGTATATATTATATATATATATTTTTATTGGCTGATGCCAACCACACACATGTAACAGGAAAAAAAAAAAAAAACAAAGGCGACGGGGAGTTTTCTTTTTTAGTGAAAACAACGAATATTTACTTGCCCCTTACATGCTTATTGATGTAACAATTTTTGATTATGTTTTGAACTATATATATATAAAAAAAATAAAAATATTGAGTAATGAACTATTTATCTTTCTTCTTTTTTCTTTTCCTTTTATGACTACGAGTGGTATTAAATCAGGATTATACTACTCTTTAAAGATAGTGGTTGCACTCGTGGTAACCTATACGCTTGTTTACATTTATAAATGCAATGCACCTAATCTCGGTCAACCTCTAAGATGGGACTGCTCCTCCAACAATTTGCAACTAAATCAAATCAATCAAACCAAAGTGTTTCTTGGGATATTTTCAACAAGAGATAAACTGATGCGCCGAGAGATGATTCGCGAAACTTACCTTCAACATCGACCTGATAATATGGAATATAAATTTATTATTGTTGCCCAAGACACGCTTGAACTACAAGAAGAAATAAGCACCTATGATGACATACTGCTTGTAAAGATGGAAAAAGAAAATATGAATGCTGGAAAGACATACGAGTTCTTTAAAATGATGGCAGGGTTAAAGAGATACAGTGATTTTGATTTTGTTTTGAAAGCAGATGATGATGCCTATTTACATTTGGATCGAATTCAATTTGATTTAGCACACACAAATAGGAATATGTCCTATTGGGGATATCTCGTGGGTAACACATTCATGGCTGGACAATGTTATGGGTTATCAATGGATCTTGTCAAATGGGTAGCGAATTCAACCCTGACTCAAAAATATAAAGCAGGACATGAAGATTCTCAAGTGCAAAAATGGTTTCTTTGGTCCAATATCAACGATCAAATACGATACGAAGTACGAAACTGTAGAATACATGATCATATAAACTCTGGATCAGTTTATGCAAAGGATATCGATATAAACAGTTCAATGGTGGTACATCACTTGAAGAAAGATCATTTTTTTATGAGAACTCATTTTGATCTATCACCAACCTACAGATAAAAGTAAAATAAAAGTAAAAAAAAATTCATCTTTGTATTTTAATACCCCACTCTGAAGGTTTATCAACTATGTTTGACTTTAAAGTGAAGCGCAGATAGTTTCATATTTACACAACTGCTGTCTATATTAGAGAAGAAATTTATACATGACATTGACTTATGCTGAGTTAAAGAAAACACCGTTTGCTGACGTTTTTGGTTATATATTTAAGCTTGTTTCGAGAAGACAAGTAATTACAAAAAAGAAGCATACATTAGTTCCAAGCACAGATAGGGTAAGCAGCGTATGGGAAAGTGTGATTGTAGAGAAATATGCTAAGCCTCCCGTACCTTTTTATTGTGACTTGAAACGGAATTTTTCGGTTTTGAAGCCGATTTAAGCGGAGAAAAAGCTGAATGAAAATGTGCACCCCCCCCCTTCTAGGGCCCCCTTTTGTAAGAAAAAAAAAAAAAGTACTTTCTTTCTTTTTTAATTTTTTTAATTTTTTTTTTTTTAATACAAAGAAATGACAGCAGTGACAACAGCAACTTACCTTGACACACCTAAATTAAAGGTTACCAAAGACTCCAAATCCTATGTTCACTTCATTGCTGGAGGGTAAGTTTTTTTATTTTTTTTTATTTTTCGTTGACAGCCAAATAAAAAAAAAAGTGAGTATTCTAACTGTCATATAGTGTTGGAGGTCTTGCAGGTGCTTTGTGTACATCTCCTTTGGATGTGGTAAAAACTAGATTACAGGTAATATAAAATATGTTATTATATGTATAAATATCTAACCTCTTTTGTTCTTTCTACAGTCTACATTTTATCAACAAACAATGAGACAATCAAACACTCATGCAAATGGGTTTATCTTTGGTCATTTCCTAGAGACCGGAAGATTATTAGTGTAAGCTTTTTTTTCTTCTTCTCTCCTTTTGGCACTCATGGATGACAATTGACGTATTTTTTTTTTTGTTGTGATTGGATAGACGTATCAAGAAGGTAGAAGGATTCAGTGGATATTTTAAAGGATTAGGACCAAATCTTGTGGGAGTTATTCCAGCTAGATCAATCAACTTTTTTACATATGGCAATGGCAAGAGAATTTACACTGAATTGAACCATGGTAAAGAAACTGCGGGGGTCCATTTGATTTCAGCAGCTACAGCAGGTGCCATCACATCTACAGCAACCAACCCCATTTGGGTGATCAAGACAAGATTGCAACTACAAGGCAATGGAGTGAATCGATATGGTAGCAGTATTGATTGTCTTTTTGGTATTCTCCGTGAGGAAGGAGTAAGAGGATTGTATAAAGGCATGAGTGCATCCTATCTAGGTGTGGTGGAAGGTACAATCCAATGGGGTATTTATGAGAATCTGAAAAAGAGATGGAGTGTTCCCAAGGATCAAATCCAATCAAATCAAAGATTGATTGGAGGTAAGACAGTTCAGGATTGGGCAGGTCATTTAGGTGCAGCAGCAACATCCAAATTTATTGCAGCATGTATAGCGTATCCACATGAAGTGATTCGTACACGACTTAGACAGCCATCTGAAAATGGTGTTCGTAAATATACTGGTATTTGGCAATGCTTACGTCTGGTTGCTAGGGAAGAGGGCGCAGCTGCATTATACGGTGGCATGACTGCTCATTTACTAAGAGTCGTACCCAATGCTGCCATCATGTTTTTCTGTTATGAAGCCATTGTTCAAAAGTACGGTGACTCATAATTCTATTTCTTTTCCTTCTTTCCCTACCATTTGTATATTTTCTTTTTTTTTTTCTCGCATATTATTTTAGATGTATATCCCCTTAATCATTAGCCTTGTTTTATTTGTCGCTGACTTGAAATAAACAAATAAATGAAAATTTCTTTTTTTTTTCTCACTCTCTTTCTTTTTTTTTCACTTTTCAACAATGTCTCCATCTATTCTTAAAACAAACCAAGTCTCTACTGATGCTGACTTTGACTTGCAAAAATGGTTAAAAGAAATTGAAGGAGCAGAAAACTTGATGAACGAAGTTGAGACAAAAGCAGACAACTTGCAAGCAAAAGTCGATGCACTTTTACTCGAAGTCGGTCAACCCTTTGTCACCCAAGACTTGGATAATACTATTCAAGCTGTACAAAACGTCACGCTTGACTCTGAGAAACAAGACAAGCAACAAGAACAATAATAAAAAATACATGGAAATACATATACCCTTTTTTTTTTTATTATTATTATTTGAAAATAAAATTCTAAAAAATAATAAAAAAAAACCTTTTTTATCTTTTTATTTTTTCCTTCCCAATGTCTTCATTAGAGAAAGAATTGTTTAAAAAGAGCATGTTACCTCCTCTTGGTAGTGTCAGCGAAGAAGGCGGAACAAGGTAAGCTTGTTGTATTTTTATGCGCTTTCCTTTTTGGTTATTATTAACGAGATGGGTCATTCCATTGAAGCAACAACGAAAAGAGAACAGGTGCTGCCTCACAACAAAAGTTAAAGAAATACAGTCCTTATTCATGGCAAGATTATTTCGATCAAAGTCTTGATATTGCTATTCCAGATACCTCTGATATATCCTTTTTTTATATATTTTCCTCATATATGACATTTAACCCTCATTTAAAAATGCATTATATATATCTTTAACTTGAATTATCACACATCTTTCGTATTTACAAGACAAACCCAATCAAGGAAAATGGACCACTATTTATCATGCATCATGGTGCGGGATCTTCAGCCTTGACATTTGGATTCACAGCAAAATATATCAAGGAATTGTCCAATGGACAATGTGGCGTGATGGCGGTTGATTGTCGAGGTCATGGCGCAACAAACACTGAGAACAATACCGATTTCTCATTAGAGTGTCTTTCGGACGATTTAATCCATATCATTCAAGCAACTGTCAAAGAAACCCAAGATATCATTCTTGTTGGTCACAGGTAAATACTATAAATGCCAATCTATAATTTAAGTCCCCGCCTTTTAAAAAAATATCACCATGCTTTAAAAATACATATAGTATGGGTGGATCAGTGGTTGTCAATGTAGCTCATAAACGAATTTTCAAGAATATAATTGGTGTCAGTGTGTTAGATGTGGTTGAAGGTTCTGCAATGGATGCATTATCTTCCATGACGAAAATTTTAAGCTCTAGACCAGTAACGTTCAATTCCTATGAACAAGGCATCTTATGGAGGTATTACACAGAGACAAAAAAAGAAAAAAGTGCATTGATATTGACTTTTTCTAACAAAAAAAAAGCGTACAGTCCGACACAGTGCATAATGTAGAGTCTGCGCGACTTTCAATTCCTGCATTATTACAACCGGTGGAGGGAGGCAAATTAAAGTGGATCACCGATTTGATCAAGACACAACCGTATTGGTCAGAATGGTTTGGGGGATTAAGTGAAAAGTTTTTGAATTCAGGTACTGCAAAGTTACTTATACTAGCAGGTACAGATAGATTAGACAAACCTCTCATCATTGGTCAAATGCAAGGTAAAAAAAATAACCCCTCTAAGAGGGAACCCAAAGGGGGCAGAAATAAGAAACTCACGGCATCCTTGATTTTAGGAAAATTTCAATTAAGTATCTTTCCTGATGCTGGTCACTTTTTACAAGAGGATACGCCAATGAAAACAGCAAGTTCTTTAATAGAATTTTGGAGACGAAACCAACGTTTGATTTTGCCTCCTAAAGTAAAGATATAATTTTTTTTTTTTAGGTCTCCGTCAGACCGTCACGTAATCTATACACTGCCCAAAATAAAAATAATTTTTTTTTTTCTTACTCTTTTTTACTCAAAAACAAAAAAAAATGGGAATTACAGGTTTAACAAAGCTCATTGCTGAGCATGCTCCTGATGCCATTAAGAGTCACGAAATTAAGAGTTATTTTGGTCGTAAAGTGGCTATTGACGCTTCCATGTGTATCTATCAATTTATGATTGCCGTGCGTCAACAAGACGGTCAACTTTTGACAAACGACCAAGGCGAAACTACCAGTCACTTAATGGGCATGTTTTATCGTACAGTACGTATGGTTGACAACGGTATCAAACCAGTCTATGTATTTGACGGAAAACCACCCACCTTAAAATCAGGCGAAGTATGTCCTTTTTTTTTTGAAGTACGGCTGTCTTATTGATCCTCTCTTCTTTTTATTTTATATATATTTATAGTTGGCTAAAAGAAAAGCGCGTAAAGAAGAAGCACAGGAAAAAATGGACGAGGCAAACGAGGTTGGTACTTCAGAGGATGTCAACAAATACAACCGAAGAACTGTCAAAGTCACAAGAGAGCACAACGAAGAATGCAAAAAACTCCTAAGAACAATGGGAATCCCTTATGTTGAAGCTCCATGTGAAGCAGAAGCTCAATGTGCTGAATTAGCAAAGGCCGGTAAAGTATTTGGTGCTGCATCAGAGGATATGGATACCTTGACCTTTGGTACGCCCGTTTTATTACGTCACATGACTTACTCTGAAGCACGTAAACTCCCCATTGATGAAGTCAACTTGCAAAAGGCTTTGGAAGGTTTGGGTTTCACCATGGCTCAATTCGTTGATCTTTGTATCTTGATGGGTTGTGATTATACTGCTTCTATCAAGGGCATTGGTCCCCAAGGTGCTTACAAACTAATCAATGAGCACAAGTCCATTGATGAGGCAATTAAACATTTAACCTCTAAGCAAAAGGAAGGTATACCTGAGGACTGGAATTATGCTGAGGCTCGTGCTCTCTTTGTCGCTCCTGATGTGACTCCTGGAGCAGACATCGAGCTCAGCTGGACCGAGCCTGATGTAGAAGCTTGTGTGCAATACATGGTCAACGAAAAGGGTTTTGCGTAAGTTAAAAGAAAAAAGAGAGAGATGATACACACGACTTATATCATTTTTATAGTGAGGATCGTATCAGAAAGGGATGTGAAAAGCTTGGAGCAAAATTAAAGCAAGCTACACAAACAAGAGTACAAGATTTTTTCAAGGTGATGCCTTCTACATCCACTGCCAAAAAGGTACACTATTTTTATTTTTATTTTTATTTGTATAAGGCGTGATTTTATTTTGTTTACTGAATTTTTATAACTAGCCTGATACAAAGAAAAGAGGTGCAAAGGAAACATCAAAGAGAGGAGGAGGATCCAAGAGAGGAAGAAGATAAAAAAATTATAAACTGTAATCATTGTAAATAAAAGCTAAAAAGAATAATAATAATAACAATAATAAAAGCGCTTTTTATTTTTTTATTTTCTTCTTTTTAACCATCAAATGTGACATCGTTATCCTCCTCCAGATGATTAGAATGATGACGATTTTTTGCTTTTCCCTTGGTGAGAATACTTTGTGCATTTTCCAAGATACCAGCCAATGTCTTTTCCATCTCAGCCACTACCTTTAAATCCTTAAGCTCTCTAGATTCAACAATACTAGGAAATGCTTGGATCAAACCCGTTTTAGCAGAAGGCGCAAATAAAGCATGTCGATACCAAGGTCGGTCTACCAATAACCCGTGATTTTGCACAAACGCTCTTTCCAATCGAATTAAGCGTTCATTGGCTACACTAATTTCTTTCGCAGCTCTTCTTCTGGCTCCCTTCTTGTTCTCCGTCACTAACCGATCGAGACCTTGCATCTTTGTATTGAATTGAATACTAGATTTGTATAAATTATGAAGCGCAGTACTTAATTTAGGCAATTCATGTTCCAATGTCTTGTTGGTTTCCTTATTGTTGTGACCCTTCTTTAAAATTCCCGTTTCCTTGTTTGGTTTGTCACATGTGAGTTGGTCCAAATAATGTTTCATGGTCAATGCATAATCAATAGGGTATAAAGGAAGAAGTGTATCACTTGATAAACGCATAGCAATTAAGCCCCAAATCTTGACCATCGTTTGATGATATTCAAATGTGGGATCTCCAAATTCTTCCATCCACGCAATACTAAATAATAATAATAAAAAATATGTGAATATTTTCAAAAAAAAAAAAAAAAAAAAAATCACCATTAATTTTTTTAAGGTTTACCTATCGAATGCACTATGTGACACATCATATTCATCTCCATCAAACGACATGGATAAACTAGAGATACCGGCATGTTCAAAAAAGGCAACAGAATCCAATCCTGGGGTATATCCGATAGGTTGAATTAAAGGCTCAATAAACGCTTCCTCATCATCATCATCGTCCTCTTCTTTTTTTTTGTTGCCCTTCTTTAATGAGTTACTAATATATTGATCCAACCAGGATTCATACACGGATTTACTGGTCTTGGGGTCAATCACCATGGACGTTACATCTACAATTAATCGGTTCAATAAAGGCGAGGCCTGGGCAGAGAAATGAGATCCAGTCACAGCATGATCCACGTTCAAATAAGCAACCGCTTCTTTATCTAACCAATGCATATGTTCTTCAACCCATTCAGTGGAACCAACATTACCGTATTCATTGGCATCCCAAGAGGCCAAAATAATTGAACGACGAGGCTTCCAACCCTTTTCCAAAAGAATACCGAAAACTCTAGCAAGCTCTAACTAAGGATTTTTATAAAGCGTTTTTTTTTTTTAGTAAGCTTAGACAGAAAAAAAAAAAATCTCTTCTTTCTTTTACCAGAACAGCAGATCCAGAAGATGGGTCGGCAGCTCCGTGATCCCACGCGTCTCTATGGTTACCTAAATAGCAATAAATAAATAAATGCTACGACTCACATGATGTGTATTTATATATATATTCTCTCTCTTACCAATGATGATTGCCTTGTTATGTTCTTCGTGACCTGGAATATGTGCCAGTACGTTCCAAATAGGCTTCATTTGAAAATCATTGACATTCACCATATTGCACAACGCAATACTAGGTCCTGTAAAATACCGTACTTCATCCACACCTTGTCCAACCCAGGTAGGTTCAATAAATCCCAGATCTTGGGTGGCACGAAGTAAAGGAAGTGCATCGTTCCAAGAGATCGGCAACGAAGGAATTTTGGGCAAGTTGGTAGCGGTTTCATTACGTGTAGCATTAAATGTAGCAGCATAACCGGGTGTGAAAGGATCGCCCGGATGAATAAATCCGTATTGGACAGAGTCACGATGAACCACAGTGGATGTCTTGTCATCCACTTGAGGGTCTGTATACACAAGGGCTCCGATACATCCAAAGGTCTCGGCATTTTGTACCTTGATACTGCTGGGAATCACTCCATGACGAATTAAACAGATTGAGCCCTTCAATTCAATCTCGTTCTTGACAAGTAAAACAAAGTCCTCGATACGACCGTAATTTACATAAACAATAGGTCCAGTGACATTACCATCAGCAGAGTAAGCTATAAGGTTTTTTTTTTTTTCATTAGATTTATTTATACATGTAGTTTTCGTAAATATCTTTTTTTTTACCGTGGAAAGTAGGACTGCTGTCTCTTTCGTTTGTTTCTCTTAAGGAAGCCTTGTACAATAAATCTTGGGGACCCGAGACAATAGCCAGCTTACGTTCAATAGGGTAATTGATAAAGGGATAGTAAGTATCAATGGAAGCGTTCTTGAGACCGAACTCGGTGAACTTGTTGCGGGTCCATTTAGCCAGATCATGGTCATTGGGACTGGCAGCAAGATGGGAGTTGGAAGCATAATGATAAAATAATTCGCGGATAGATTCTGAAGAAGGAAGTTCCTTGAGTAGATCAACAATGTCATTAGAAGAGGAGGATAAAAGAATTACGCTATCTTTTTTGGTTGATTAAAAAGGGAAGGAAATTAATATATCGATTCAACATACTGTAATTTTAATTGTACCTGTTTGAAACATGCCACAGGATAGTAAAGCGCGAATACTGAATAAGGCGATGAAGAAAAGAATGATGGAACTTAAAAAGATTTGAACGACACCTGGCTTTTGACGTGCTTTGTAAGCTCTTTGTTTTTCATGAAAAAATACAAGTTTATCAGACCCCAATAGTTTATCACATTTGGCTCTTAACCAAGATGTTGTACGCGTGTCAAGTTCCGAAGAAGGGGCAATAGATGAATAAGATTTTCGATGGGCAGGATCTACATCCAGCCTATGATATTTGTGATCCATTCTGTTACAATGGAAGATTTTCTTTAATTTTTTTATAAAGGAAAAGAGAGAGAGAGAAATAGATATTTCATTTTTTAAAAGAGGGGGGGAAATGAAGGGAAATATTTATAAAAGGTTCTAACGTCTGTTTACTTGTTTATCCCAATTGAAACAAGTTTACAACGCTGTTTGATAGAAGAATATTCCCTTTTTTTTTTGTATGTTGTTATTGTACTCGAAAAAAGAAAACAAACAATACAAATGCATAATACTGTTCTCTTTTAGAAGGTAGCCTGATGTAAATAGTTTGGGAAATTGCACAACAAGTAATAGAGAATTCGGTACCGTTTTTTTTTTATAAATGTTACACATCCTGTTACCTGCCAACCAACTTTTTTTTTTTTTTTTTTTTTTTTTTTTTTTTCATTAGCTATTATTGTTTCTTTTGCAACGGGTTAACTCTTTTTGTATAAAAAAGAATGACCCAGTGTTTTTTTTTCTCTTTGTCGAGTCTAACTAACCTCCGTTTTTAAAATTTATATATTTTCGCTCTTTATTCAATTAAATGAGGTTCTCTCTTTTCATGAATTAAGTAGAGACATAAAAGATAGGTTTAAACGCCCTGACTCCCGTGACAAAAAAAAAAAAATAGTTTTCTAAACATGTTGTTTGTCCGGATTTTAGATGCAACCTTTTTTTTTTCGAGAACCTTCATTGACGGCTGAACGTGAACACAAGGATTGTTGTTAAACTAAAGTAAACAATAATCACAAAACAAAAAATTGTGATACACTCTCTGAGCCCGCCCTGTTAACTCTTTTTTATTATTTTTTTTATTTCTGTATCAATGATAAGGATGTGTAACCAATGATTATCACTTAACCCATTGTGTATAAATTCCTTCTCGACAGAACACATGCTAATAATAATAATAATAATAAAAAAAATTAGGCAGTGTTATTAAGCTCCAGATGTTATTTGTTAGCTGTCCCCTCACAAATGTTTAAATGGGGCTGTCTTTGTCACAATCAAATTATTTATACTACTAGATGAGATTCTTATAGACTTAATTCCTAATAAAATTATATTTTTGCATTGATAGACTACTTGTAACATCTGGAACCCTTTTTTTCTATATATATAAAAAACTAGAAGAGAAAAAAACTCGAAAGAGGCGTTTGTAGTAGAAATCCAAGAAGTGTTTAAAGAGTTCAAGCTAGTAAAGAAAGCTACATATCTTAAATAACAGCTTCATGTTGTTATCCGGAACAAGAGAGAGAGAGAGCTTAAAAAGATAAATAACCCCTAGTTCCACAATCATTGGAGCTAATCCTATTATTTTAACTGAAGTGAACAATGTCTTTTCAAAAAATTGTTCGTTTTATCACTCTAGAATTGACATTGATTAAAATACATTTTAATGCAAAAACTCGCTCGTGTGTAACAACAAGCCATATTATTATTGGCTGCAACAATATATATATATAAATGTTTAAAGGAATTTATAAACGTACTCTTGTACCTTTTTAATATTTTTAATCAAGCTACCTATTAGATTGAATTTACATGAAAAAGTCATTCATTACACCAAGAATTTATAACCGCCGGTTTTTATTTTTTTTAAATACGGACATTGTTGCGATTTAAGTTTGGAATAGAAATTAAGATCAAATCAAACAAAGTACTTTGAGACTGTTTCTAAAAATTCATTAAGCGTCGAAGTGGATTTAAAGATGGAGAGGGTTCTATATTCTAACTATCAG
This sequence comes from Mucor mucedo, assembly GCF_025094135.1. Classification (NCBI taxonomy): domain Eukaryota; kingdom Fungi; phylum Mucoromycota; class Mucoromycetes; order Mucorales; family Mucoraceae; genus Mucor; species Mucor mucedo. The sequence continues at coordinate 43,362 of NW_026252419.1, read as the reverse complement.
TTTGCATCTTTGTCTAATAAGAGAAATCGGATTATGAATTTAGTTTGACGGATTCGTTACACAGCATTAAAATAGTGCTTGTAGATGAATACGATAAATGTATAGGATGATTGATGAATGAGATTGATTTAGTATCGACTTTTGGTGGTTTTTACTAAAAAATTATGCGGATTACTACAGTTGTCCTCGAGAATAGATTTTCACAGATAGAATTTGGTGATGTTCACCTCTTCTGTCCGCCCGGAGAAATAAAAAATTATTTCGTTTAAATAGGTTTTCGGGTGGAGCTTGCTACTCAGGAAGGTCTGTCAAAAAAAAAAAAAAAAAAATATCAGTGCTATGTTGACATCGTTCAGAAGAAACAAACTTACTTTCATAAAATAAGGCGTATTGTCTGATGAGATTGGCTTTGCGAGATTTATAGTTCATGTTCATAATAAAAACGAATAATAAATAAAGGAAAAAAAGACTTACTTTAAATAATGAGCAGGAGCTGATATAATAGCAAAATAAACACGGGTTTTTAATGCATTAGTATGTCTAAATCAGGACAATGTATAAAATATAAACTAGCTTTTCACAGGAATATTCTTTTGTTATGGCGGGGTTGAACCTGAAAAAAAAAAAGCACAATAAATCTATAATTCATGTTACATTGATATTTTAGGAGCTTATTCACAGGACAATACATTTTATTTTATGGTGAGTATAAAGTAATAATATGGCTTACTAAATCCATAAACATGTAAAAATAAAATAGCTGTTTCTTATATATATATATAAAAAAAAGCGGGTACACGCTTATAAAAGAACAACAACAAATACACTGCGACTTTTACCTTAAATTTTCCTCATTATATAGGAGTCTACCCAAAGCTTTAAATGGTTTAGTCATTGACAGCGAAAAACTTATTGAACAAGAAAGAAATGTTTTGAGCCATGATTCAATGTAATAAGCTGCCATACAACCTTATTAAAAATCGAAAAAAAGCGCCCGTACTTTATGGTAATTTTTAGCAATAACAGTAAGATGGTAAGGCGTGCCTACGGAACCTACAATACCAAGCATCTTTCAGCGAGCAAAATGGAGATTTAATGCGTCGGGTTAAGTCAATACACTGTGTCATAATTTGAAGGCAAAAGGGAAGTTTTAAAGATAAACAAGACTCCTTCATCCCATACTATTTCAATTAATTTCCTGCGTAAGTTGAATTAGCATTACTGGAGAACTGGTTTTATAAACCAGTAACATTATAAATAAGTACATATAACTCTAGTTATAAATCTTTGGAATTTCTAGGAGAGAAATCTTATTTTGTCCAGCATTTGACAAGTAAATCCAATCAAGTAGTAACTGAACACGACCAAAAAAAAAAAAAAATCAATATCTTTTACAGGAATGTTACTCCTGTCACAGGTACACTTGATTAATCATAAAATAAAAACAAGGAAAGCAATGACATACTATGGCCCCTTTTCCTATTTTTACACCCTCGCGGGGAAATATTTCACCGAAAATTACACCCTCGAGATTACACCCTTTTTGCCCCGCACCGCTTTTGGGGTGCGGGGCAAAAAAAAAACCCCCCGCCACCCTCTATTTTCCTTCCCTCAGCCATTTTAAAGAAATTTCTTTACAAGCATGACCAGAATAAAATAGTAACTACTACCTCTGAGGAATCGTTGAAAAGAATTGAATCTTAATAAAACGTATGACGAGAAAATACGACCAACTTACAAATCAGGCAAAGAACCAGCAGTGACGTTTGACAGATCTGTATATTCAGTGTAAAGACAACGATAGTGAAAAGCATAATACCAATGACTTGGAGAATGTATGTGATATGGAACTCACATTGTTCCTCTTGTGTCTGTTATTTTTAGGACTTTTCAGCCATTGTTACAACATTATGAGTGTCGAAATGTTGCTGCTTTCTTATCTCGATAGTAACCAGGAAGTTAAACAATACTGTCTTGTTTTGTGTCTGAAGCAATAAACGAGACCAAAATGCTAAAAAAAAAAAGGGGTGGGGGTCCCACATTATTTTGTAAGTAACGATAGCGTTATCTTGCTTTTTTTTTTACCAGCAAAGAAATATAAATCCCTTTGCTTGTCCTCCGATATAATTGACCTCATCTTAATATGGTCACTCTTCTTTTTAGCAGTAACTTGAGTTGACTACCTTAAGCCTTGTGCTCAATGTCACAAGTGTTATATAATAGTCATTGCCCTCTTTTTCTTAATGTCAACCAGTAGAAGTGCTGCCTTAATACTTTTACTGTCTATAGTTACTTTTGACATACTTTGTGGCGTTTTTGTGGCGTTTTACTTTTTCTTTCTGCCTTGACAGACCCTATTTTCATAAATCTATTACAGAATCTCCGCAGTAAACGCTAAAAATAATTATTATAGTATGTTGACATTTTTTAACCTTCTTTTAAACCAAAACAAGTGTTGATGCTCATTCGTTTACAATGTGAATCAAGTTCTTTGGGCACAGTCTGGGGCAGAAGGGGGGTGGGCCAAGTGTTTCACACACGGTGTGACTCGTTTTTCTCATACTATAAGATTTTTTTTTTTTTTTTTTTTTTTGGCTACAATTTTTTTTTTGTTTTTCCGTATTCTTTTTTTTTTATTTTTTTTTTTTTAAGAAAAAGCACAAAGCACTCTATTACTATGGCTAAGTTTCAACTTCACGGTCGCTTTAATAATAATAACAACAACAACAGCCAACAAGGCAAGCCTTACAACCGAAACAATAACAATGACCGCTCCTTCAACCGCCAAGGAGGAGGAGGAGGATATAATAACAAGCAGCAGCAGCATCAAAAGCAGCAGCAGCAGCATCAAAAGCATCGCTTGCAACCACAGCACCACCGTCAACAACAACAACCTCAACGACATAATCACGGTAAAAAGAACCGAGTTGTAAAAGAGGTGCCTATCAACCACAGTATCAAAGGACCTTTATTTGACAAGTCCCGACTTTATCCTAGTTGGAAATTTAAACGTTCCGTTGGTCCCGGCTTTATTAATGGACACAACACATGTTTCTTAAATTCAGTGCTCCAATGCCTTACTTATACACCACCCTTGGCTCAATATCTCTTAAAAGGAGAACACACAAATAATTGTAAAGTATCAAACTACAACTTTTGAAAAAGTAACAAAAAAAAAAAAAAATCGATAATTAAGGTGATACAATTATTTAACCCAAAAAAAAAAAAAAAAAATTGTGTAGGTCGCTCGGACGGTTATTGTGCTTTATGTGCCATGGAAATTCATATCATGCGTTGCTTTAAAGACCCAAAGAGCTTTACCAAAAACGCAGCTATTCTTCCTAGTTACTTTACTAGTAATTTACGCAGTAAGTGATTGTTTTCTTACAGAGAGAAAGAGAGAGAGAGAAAAATATTAATTTTTTTTTTTTTTTTTTTACATAATAGCCATTTCAAAGACTTTACGATTGGGTCGTCAAGAAGACGCACATGAATTTTATATTCTTTTATTATCTGCCTTCCAAAAAGGTTCTATCGCTGGTTTAGGGTAAAGAAAAAAATATATATATTATATGTGCAGTAATGAAAAAAAGCTAAGCCACTCACATATGCTCTCGATTTTTTTTTTATTTTTTTATTTTTTTTTTTATATTTTCTAGCAAATTACCTCCCAAAGTGGAGGAAACCACACTTATTCATCAAGTGTTTGGTGGTAAACTTCGCTCACAGTTAAAATGTTACAATTGTAACGCAACTTCCAACAATTACGAAGCGTGTTTAGACTTGAGTGTCGACCTCAACAACAATGCCAACACACTTGAAGATACCTTAAATAATTTTATCAAGGTGGATCAAATCGATGGCTATAAGTGCGACACGTAAGTGATTAATTAAATATTTAAAAAAAAAATGACTGATAGAAACAAAAGTACTCACCCCCTTTTTTTTTAATAGTTGTAAGCAAACAGTAAAGGCAGGCAAACAAATGACAGTGAATGAGGCCCCTCTCATGCTCACAGTGCATTTAAAGCGTTTTGCCTTTGATTTACATACAGGTAATATGCGTAAAATCAGCAAGCACGTCGAGTTTTCGGAGACCTTGGATTTGGCACCTTGCATGAGTAAAGACAAGTTAGAGACCAACAGTAACACAAGCTACTCCCTTTATGCAGTGCTTGTGCATTACGGATATGGTTGTAGCTCTGGTCATTACTACGCCTTTGTGAAGAATACCAACGGGTTATGGTACTGTATGGACGACGAATCCGTGCAACCCACTACATTGAACGAAGTACTCAAGGAGAATGCTTACATGCTCTTCTACCAACAAAATGTAGCATCCCTTAGTACATCATCCGATAAGATACCAACACCACCAACACCATCGTCGCCACCTGTTGTAAAAGAACTGGATATTCAACCACCTCCTGTGGTGATGCCCAAGAAGGCCATCAAGGATACAACACAGGTGAAGAAAACACCCAAGGACAAGAAGAAAAAGAAGCAGTCGGAGGAAGTGGACGAGATGGAGGAAACAAAGGACACAAGAAGAGTCGTGATTGAACGTGTCATGGCAGATTCACCTGACGCCTGGTACACACAATCGGCAGACAAACCACACCGTTCGCTTCGTGGTAATATGTCACCACCCACCTATGGTGCTGCTGTCAGTGATGCTACCTCTTGGACCATCAACGATCTTCATGATTACGTGTCAAAGATCAAATCAAAGAAGAGACGCGTCTTTAGAAAGAATTTGGAAGCAAGGAAGACCGATTGGACTGTCAAGCCTTACTAAAGACAGTATATAACAAATAGAGACAATGGGAAGGGAAGGAGGGATTTTAGATATTGGTTTTTTTATATATATATCTCTACAACAACAACAACAACAACAACAACAACAACAACAACAACAACAACAACAACATCAACAACATCAACAACAACAACAACAACAAAAGAAAATATTTTTTTTTAGTAAAATAAAAGTTACTATTTTAATTGCGGATCATGAAGAAGAGGGTTACGTTCGAGATCACGGTCTATTGGAGTGGTAGTGGATGGTGCTAAACTAAAAGTGGTCACACTGACAATCACAAGAGCATAAGCCATTGGGTAAAAAGGAGGCATAGTGGCATCCAAAAAGAAAAGTCCCACCACCAGTGAATAGAAATTGCTTGTGATTAAACTCATACTGAGAAATGTAGCACCTACCATACGATACACTGTTGGCACAAGTGAATACATGCAAAATAAGCACACTACGTATGTAGACACTAATGACACTTAGGGCAGACGCAAAAAAAAAAAAAAAGTTTAATTTTGTGTGTGTGTGTAGTAGTAGTAGTAGTAGTAGTAGTAAACAACTTACGCACTGGCCATGACCATGTGATTTGGATCACCGAATCGTATTCAAAATAGAACCTAAGTTAAAAAAAGGTCATTTTAGTGTACATTAAACAACAGAAATGTTTATAAACGAACGCTTGAATTCCACAAATAAGACTTCCCCAACACCCTGCTTTTCCCAGAAATTCAGTAGATGTATGGTGTTTCACCAAATGTTCTTCTGTCACGTTACTAATTGCATACAAGGTTGCACTAGATAACTAATGATAATGATCTATGATGTGAGCACTTTTCTTTGAACAAAGTGTGATAATCCAAAAAAAAAAAAATGATTTTGACTTACACAAACGATATCACCAAACCAACTATGGTTCACTACAATTCAAAAAGGGAGGCATTAACATCATACGAAAGAGAGAGAGAGAGAGAGAGAGAAAAACTATTTACTGGTTGTGTCTTCATGACCCATGGTGTCACCCCAGATCAACATGCCTAATCCAATTAAACAAACGACGGCACTTTGGACGTGAATTTTACTATATTTGGCATCTAGAAACCATGTTGACAGTAACATGATGCATGGGATAGACCATGAGGATAAGACCAAGGCAGATAGCACAGAGGTATTTTTAAAGGCAAGTACGGCCAATACGTTGGCTTTTTTTTTATAATACGAATTAAAAAAAAAAAAAAAAAATCTGTCAAAAATGTAATCTTTTTACCTTGTACGTCTGCAAAAGAAAACCCCAAGACTAGAAAAAGACAAGTTAACATGACAGCTATATAAAGTGAGTGTGTGTGTGTGTGTGTGTGTTTACATTGGAAAGAAATGCGGTTGTAATGGTGGCTGCGATGGTGAGTGAATAAGAGAGGTATGAAAAAGTAGATCGATGCTAATAAAAGGTAATTACAAAAATTCTGGGTGAAGGGTATGCTAATGTTATAATGCTTCCATAATGCGGACGATGCAGAACTTGTGCCGGTTATACATAGTGATAGTAACTGACCCAAACCCACTGCCACTATTGTTTTCCTTTTAGGTATAAGCATAGTATTTTTTAAATGTATGTGAAAGAAAGACGAAGGATAGCTATTTATTATTCTTGTTATTATATACAGTAGCCAAAAAAAAAAAAAAAAAAAAAAAAAAAACTTTTTTTTTTTTTAAGCCCTTAAAAAAATAGTTTACATTGAAAGGAAGAATTTGTGAATTAAGGGTTGTATTTCAGATACGGGACCAATGGTCACGACATGTCCAGATTCCGTCTTGTAGAATAGATAATCCACACCACGCACACGTCTTTTATGCACTGGATTATCGGGTCGTACGTAGCTACTGTTGATCGCATCATCATAGTCTTTGGGATTACCATAGGTTGTACTTGTTCCATTCTGACCACGAATAATAACTCGGTTCGGTTTGTTTTGGACCAATAGAGATCCCTTGTCCATCAATGTATTTACCTTTTGTGCTGTCTTGGTGAGGAATAATCCTTCAGGTTGCTTTTTAGCAAATGCGGGGGATTGTCCATTCTTATTATTATTGGTAGTAGTAGCAGTATGGGTAGTGGGTTGTCGTGTAGGGTTAGATGTACCTACGCCAATCATGGGTGGTCGTACATTAGTGGGTATACCTACGCCAATCATGGGTGGACGTACATTGGTAGGAATGCCAATCATGGATGGATTTGGAGTAGTTGAATTAGGTCTTTTGGGTGGTTTAGGTGGATGTGTCATTTCGTTTCTTAATGAAGAAGAAGAGGAAGGTTTTGTTTTTGTGTCATTCTTCCTGCTGCTAGTATCATTCCCCGAACGAGGAGATGCATCTGTCTTCTTGTCTGATTTATCCTCTCTTCTTGTTGGTATGTCTTTTTCGGGTATGCTACTACTACTTTTAGATGAAGTCCCGCTTCTTCTCTTGTGTGGTGAATCGTCTCCTTTGCGTGGTGAAGCGTCTCTTTTGCGTGATGAATCATCTCTTTTGCGTGGTGAATCATCTCTTTTGCGTGATGACTCGTCCCTTCTTGATGAATCACTTCGTCTTAATGATTCGTCTCTTCTCGATGACTCGCTTCGTCTTAATGATTCATCTCTTCTCGATGACTCGCTTCGTCTTAATGATTCATCTCTTCTCGATGACTCGCTTCGTCTGGATGATTCATCCCTTCTCGATGACTCGCTTCGTCTGGATGATTCATCCCTTCTCGATGACTCGCTTCGTCTGGATGACTCGTCTCTTCTCGATGAATCGTCTGTTCTTCTTGAGTTGTCCTTCTTATAGGGTGAATTGTCTCTTTTGGGTATGTCGCTCCTTCTCTTTGAATCCTCTCTTTTATGCGATGAGTCCTCTGTTCTGCGTGATGAGTCCTCTGTTCTGCGTGATGAGTCCTCCCTCCTGTGTGATGAGTCCTCCCTCCTGTGTGATGAGTCCTCCCTCCTGTGCGATGAATCCTCTCTCTTGGGAGAATCTTGTGATTTACGCTTTTTAAGGTCAGATGGATCCTCTAAGCGTCTTCTCTTTCCATTGTGGACGGGTGGAGAAGTAGAAGATAATCTTGATTTGGATGCACGTTCTTTGACTGGATCCCATAATTCTGGAGGAAGTGTCTCCATTTCTTCTCTCTGTAATTTTTGTAATTGTGCCATTTGTTGTGAGTGTGATTCCTCCATTTGAGCAAATCCATCTTTGTATTTTTTCTATTATTATTATTGAAAACACAAAAAGTTTTAAGGGGGTTATGTGGGTTAAACTCTATTTTGATTGTTCTTTTTTTTAGATTACTTACTGCTAAAATCTCTGAATCTTCCTGACGTCTTTTCTCAGCTTCTTGGTCTTTATGTTTTTTATGATTGATGACTATTGCATTCTCAGCGGGGAGACTGGATAAAAATGCCAGAACGTCTGCTATTTCTTGACTGTGCTCTGCCAAGAAATCTGATCCGCTGATAAATTCACAGTCATTGGTGCTGGTGGAAGGTGATTGATTCATGGATATATCGTCCCCTTTTTGTACACTGAAGGAGCGTTGGTATTCGGCAATTTCAGCTACTTGTTGTACTTGTAGACGCTTCCATTGACGTGCATGTTTATTTTTCATTAATTTATAGAGTTTCTGTGGGTTTGCACTGCCTTTAGGTGTATCTGCTGGCAGGTATAAATCTTGTTGACTATAATTATGCATGAATTAGAAATTACAAGAGGTCTCAAAGTAATTACAAATTTTATTAATGTTCTCATTGGTTTTCGTCTCCTTACTTCATGTCTGCCTCTGTTTCCAGATAAACCCAATATAGACTACTGTCTTTAGACATGTATATAAAACTTTGAAAGGTTTAAAGAAGAAAGAAAAAGAAAAAATAAAAAAATCCCACACACACACCCCCCCCATATTTATACAAGCCACCCCCAAAATAGAAACTCTTGTCAACTTTTTTTTTTTTTGGTGGTTTCACAAGGACAAAGTACGCGTTTTTGCATTGACCGTGTTTTTTTTTTTCTGGGCAGACGATAAGTTTTTTCTTTCGCACCTAAAAAGCATGTGGGGCATGATTGATTATATCTTTACTGTGAGGTATCTTTTATGCTCCTAAATCATGTATTAAAATACACGCGTCTAGAAATCACTCGCTAAGAAAATAGGCTTTCTTCACTTATCAGAATGAAAGGAGATGCTGCGAGAGGGAAATTTATTTTTTGTAGGAGAGAAAATAAAAAATAAAAATATGCGGCACTGAGGTTACACGGACAGTTTTTTCTATAGAACGTATGATTGGTCCAATTGATGATGATCTTTTTTTTTTTTTCTCTCCGGGTATGAATTTTCATTGTTGGGGAGGATTGACCAAACGGACTAAGATAGATTTGGATGAATTTAACAAAAAAAAAAAAGAAACAAAAAAATGTTGGTGACTTACGGTAAAAGTTAAAGGCGACGGCAATAATTAAAAAGATGCACAAAACGGTAGGACCCACACGATCGTCGTACGGAGCAGCTTCTCTATTTCTAATCTTGGTGGCACGCCAATGAAAGGTGTACAAAGCATAAAGCATGACAAACATGGAAGTAACAATAAATAGCATAGCAGATAATCGACTGATACGATCACCGAAATTCAGTAATCCCATGGCAAGTCCACCTAATACCACTGTGAAATTTAACCAGCTGAGAAATGTGCGTTCATTGGCGAAAAAAACCTTGGGTTCAACACGTACTGGAAGTGCAATTCTTTTACCCGTAGGCTCTAACAGTGCTTGTGATGATGACATTATATAAGAAAAAGAAGAAGAAAGAGTATAATAATTAATAAAATAAAAATCTTGCCGAGATATGTAAAACCCTCATTATCCGAGTCAGTCTCTCTATTCTCTCTCTCTCTCTCAGCGGAGACCCAAACCTTACTCTAAATCACGCCATTCGCCTTTTTCCCCCAGTGTAAGATGTCATTTATATATTAGACTAGAGATAAATAAATCAACTCTCTTGATTGAATTGGGAGGAAAGAAAGTCTATTATAAGCATACTTTCCTCTTTACTTGGCAAGTTGACCTCAATGAGAATTACTCCGACGCATTCTTTTTTTTTTTTTTTTTTATATATTTTTATAAACCGACAGGGTGTTACGTAACAGACTCAAGTGTAGAAACAGATCGCGTGGAAAACACAATAAAAGGTAGATGAATGTGAGCTATGGGTAGAACAGAAAAAAAGCAGTCATTCGTCAGTAAGCATTACTTGTGTGTGTGTGTTCAAATAAAGAGTAGCCATAGCTGCGTATGTGTGTGTGTGTGTGTGTGTGTGTGTGGCTTGGTGAGTCATTTTTCACACTCCTTCGGAGGTGGGGGGAGGGAGGGGGGAAGGAAAAGAAGGAACTGAATAGGGTCATAACGCTTTCTCTTTCTCCCTCCTCCTTTTTTTTTTTTCTTTTGCAGTAAAAATACACACACCCTCCTAATAAGCCCATGACTTCACCTATACAACCGCCTCCAAACATACGGTAAATATAATTTTCGTACCAGAAACCATGAAAAAAAAATAAGATATCTCAGCCATGTTGTACTTGTATTTTTCCTAACATTGGGGGTTTGAAAACCTGCTTACCTTCTTTCCTTTTTTCTTTCTTTTGTTGTAAATTACAATTGCATAGGTCACCTTCTGTTAGTCAGTCACAACAAGCGAGTGTACGGGCACCTTCTCCTTATTCTCATCATCTTCCTCCACCTACTAATTTAGTACAAGCATTTCCAAGCACGGCGACTAATAATAATAATAATAATGGTTCAGTTCGAGTGGTAGGTGAATTACCTTCCCTTCTTTCGTCACCTCGTAGCTCTTCACCCTCTTTCAATCCTCAGCAACATCATAGTAATTTGACAAATGGACATGAACATGGTCCTCCCGTCTTACCACCTATGCCATCACGTACTTCCACTCCACCTTATAACGAACGTCGCATCAGTATTGTTCGACCTCCTTCACAACCACCCAACCCTACTCCACCTCCACCTACTGCACCTGTCACGACCTCTTCACCTGGTCCCACTTCTGCTTCTGCTGCTGCTGCTTCTTCTTCTTCTGCTGCTGCAACTACCGGTGGTGGTGGCGGAGGCGGAGGATATCGACCCTTGAATGTGAGAGATGCACTGACCTATCTTGATCAAGTCAAAGTAAGATTTTCGGACCAACCCGATGTATACAATCGATTTCTAGACATCATGAAAGACTTCAAGAGCCAGGCGTAAGTGTGTATATATTTATATAAATTAAAAAAAAACCAAAAAAAAAATTTATATATATGTGTATATACAAGAAAAAAAAAAAAAAAACTGACTTCCGTCGGCATTTAGGATTGATACACCTGGCGTGATTGAACGCGTCTCAACTTTATTTAAAGGTCATCCAACATTAATTTCGGGATTTAATACATTTCTTCCACCGGGTTATCGTATTGAATGCTCTACAGATCCTCGTGAACCAGATTTAATTACAGTCACAACACCCAGTGGTGTTACCACTACAACCGGTCGAATTCATCATCCGGAAATGAATCCACATCATCATCATTCACAACAACAACAACAACAGCATCATTCACATCATGCTGGCCCACTATCTCATCCACCACCACCACCACCACCACAACAACAACCTCCACCACCACAACCTTATTATCCTTATATGCATCCATCCGCTTCAATGCATATGCCTCCTCCTCCACCTCCTCCCCCATCTCAACAACATCAGCAGCAACAACAGATGATGCCTCAACCCAATTATCATCATCCACCACCTCCTCCTCAGCAGCAACAACCTTTACCTCCTCCACCTCCACCTCCTCAACAACAACAACATCAACAGCATCATAGTCCTCCTACGACAGAAAAAAGATCGCCTGTTGAATTCAATCATGCCATCAATTATGTGAATAAAATCAAGGTAAAAAAAAAAACATGTATAAAAAAAAAAAAAATTGGGAAATCCTCGACTCACACACACTATTTAAAAGAACCGTTTCTCGAGTGATCCCGACATTTACAAACAATTTTTAGAAATACTTCAAACGTATCAAAAGGACCAAAAGCCCATCCAAGAGGTATATCTATATTATATAGAAAAAAAAATGATAGTGTGTATATATGTATGCGAATATAGGCTAACCTCTACCATCATAAAAAAAAGGTGTATGCGCATGTTCAATTTTTATTTAATGGTGCACCTGATTTATTAGATGAGTTCAAACAGTTTTTACCGGATATTACAGGACAACCCGCTAGTGTTTTATTCGATACCATCTCACCCACCTATTACAGCAGTTCGAAACGAGCGGGTGGGACACCACCACCGAACCATGCGGGTGGTAAAAAGAAGCGCGTCACCAATGTAAGTATTTCCCCCCCAAAAAAAAAAGTGGATATATAGGAGAGAGGAACCGGGGATATTCATCCTTATCTATCTACATATAGACGAATAAGAAGGCCAAACTATATCAAGCTAAAGAAGAGACAACCTCTTCATCCTCCATGCGAGACCCTTATAGTTATCCCAATTCACCATTTGACCCTGTACGTCCCTCGGTCTCGGCGGAAGAGATCGAGTTATTTGAACGTATTCGTAAACATATCGGTAACAAGCCCTCGTACGAAGAGTTCCTCAAGACATTAAACTTGTACACACAACAAATTCTGGATTTGAACGGTCTGGTAGAGCAAGTGGCCATCTTTATTGGTAACAATAAAGAGTTGTTTGATTGGTTTAAGAGTAGTGTAGGCTATGAACCTCAGGAACACCCTATTGAAAAACCAACACATCCTTTACCTAAACCTGATCTTGCTCATTGTAAAACAACCGATCAAAGTCCTAGTTACCGATGTGTCCCTAAAAACGTAAGTTGGCCGGTTTTTTGTGCCCTCCCCCCCCCCTTTTTTTTTTGATTTTTCTTTTTACTAAAATATAAGTTTATTTTCTGTGTATGTACACACACCTTTTAGTGGCAGTCGCAACCGTGTTCGGGTAGAGATCAGATCGCATGGGAAGTACTCAACGATGAATACGTGTCACATCCCATTTGGGCCAGTGAAGATGATGGATTTGTCGCGTCCAAGAAGAGTCAATATGAAGAAGCCATGCATCGTTGTGAAGAGGAACGATACGATTATAATATGAATATTGAAGCCAACTTGAACGTGATTGCACTTTTGGAACCCATTGCACGTCGTATTGAACAAATGACACCAGAAGAAAAGACGAATTTCAGATTGAGACCTGGGTTAGGAGGTCAATCAGTTACAATCTATGAACGTATTATTAAGAAAGTCTATGATAAAGAAAGAGGTACAGAGATTATTGAATTGTTGTATACCAATCCTGCTCAAGTGGTGCCTATTGTTTTGAGACGGTTAAAACAAAAAGATGAAGCATGGAAACGCGCACAGGTAAAAAAAAAAACTTGAAGGAAAAAAGGGGGAAGAAAGTAAAACTAAAAAAGAAAGATGATTCATAGCGAGAGTGGAATAAAATATGGCGAGAATTGGATGCAAAGAACTTTTATCGAGCATTGGATTACCAAGGGATTACATTCAAGAGCAACGATCGTAAAGCAATGGCACCAAAAGCACTTGTGAGTGAAATTGAAACATTACACCATGAAAAGAAATTGAAACGAGGTGAAAAATATGTGCATACCAAAGAACCTTATCAATATCAATTCCAATTCAAAGACCCACAAGTGTATAAAGATGTGACACGTGTGATTTATTCATTTATTGATCGACAATCGGGGTATTCCAGTAGTGACCGAGAAAAGATTCGTACGTTTATTCAAACATTTATCCCACTTTGTTTCCAAGTACAGGATGTGGTACCTGAAGGTATGTCACATTACACTGATGAGGTAGAGGAAGAGGAGATGGCAGAAGAGGATGACGATAATCATTCAACCAATACGGAAGAATCTGAATCAGATGTTGGAAGATCCTCACCCAGAAAACGTAGTATGTCCCCTTCACGTCGACGATCCGGAAGAAGCTCACGTAATCATCATGAGGATGAACATACCATGGATCTATTACGAGATGTCCTTACCAAGAATCAAAATGCCTTAGATGTTCATTCTAATGGTGGTGCTGCTGATCGATCCAGATCTCCTTCCTTGTCCACCCAAGAGGAGAATAACGTCAAAACAGAGGAAAAAGCCCAAGATTTAACAGCTCAAGTCATCTCGACCTTGACAGAAGGTTTCTTATCTTCCGCAACAGCACCTTCACTGGCCCAACAACAACAACCACAGGAAGAAGGGGATCGATTGTTTGCAGCTGCTGCAGCAGCAATTGCACCTGATGTCAAGAAAAGAGTCCTTTACAGCTTCTTTTGTAACACAACCTTTTACTGTTTCTTCCGACACTACGAGGTAAGAAAAAGAGGGAAGAAAAGAGAAATGCGTTTATATATATATATATGATACTTAAACGAGGATATATATATATATAACTAGATGCTGTATGAGCGACTTTGCAAGATTCGTGAGTTAAACCAACAGATGGAAGAGCACCCAAACATGGGTAAACGAGTGAATAAGGTTGCACGGGATTTAGGATTGTACAGTAGCCGATTTGATGATGTGGATGTACAAAACGGATATTATAACGCTGTATTGGATATGATTGATCGATTCTTTGATGGAGATATTGATCAACAAGTCTTTGAAGAACATTCACGGTATATCTTTGTGACGGATGCTTACTTGATTTTTACGATTGATAAATTAGTGCATTGCATGGTGAAACAAATTCAGGCGATTACAGTGGATCCTAAATCGGTGGAATTGATTCGATTGTTTCGTAGTGATAAAGGTGTGGAGTCTATGTCACCTAGAATTCTCTCTGTCTATCGTTTGAGAGCTGAAGATATTGTTGGACCTGATGAGAATCTGTACAAGATCAATTTTGTAAGTCCCCCCCCCCCCCCTTTTTATATATATATGCTTGTATAGTAGAGGGTTGATTAACACTGTGGAATTGATAGGATAATGAGGCAAAGAATATGACGATTCAGTTGATTGGAAAAGACGATTACATGTTGGAACCCACAGCGGAGGATCGATACCAAGATTATGTTGCCAGTTATATGGATTGGGTGAATACAACAGAAGGAATTGAAGCCTCACAGATGAAGCCCACATTTTTGACGCGGTAAAAAAAAAAAAAAAAGTCGAATTCATTTTATTCTGGGTGTAGACTGATATGTGTTTTTATATATATATATAGCAATTTGAGACCGCAGGACGAACATTTAAACAAGATCTTTGTGCGATCTAAATTACAATACAAGATTGATCAAGAGACATATCATATGTATTATATTGTAGGATCTGAAGATATCTTTGTTCGACCTCATTCGAATAATACAGTGAGATCCAGTCGACCATGGCATCAATGGATTGAATCCCCGACCACAGGTTGGTCAAAGCATTTGGATGAACCTACCAAACTTGCCATGGAGCAAGAAGCAAGGAATTTGCTCTCTTAATCTTTTTCTTTTTTTTTTTCTTCTATATATAAAAAAAAAGCTATATCTTATCCCCCCCCTACCCTTTCACCTTTTCTTTTTTTTCTTCTCTCTCTTTTTATATACTCGTTTCTTCTTCTTTTTTTTTTATATATATAATTGACAATAAATGATTAGATTCTCATAATCCAAAAAAAAAAAACTACTGAGAGCTGTCAGTGAAAACAGAGTGTGGGAAATAAAGCGGAGCAATAAAAAGATGGCAAGCTTAAAAAAAAAAAAAAAAAAATGGTGGTCAAAGGAATTCTTGCTTTATCTTGTGTACGTCAAAAAGAAGAAAAAAAATCCTAGTGTCTATGGGGACGGTATGAGTCATAGAAAAAAAAAAAAAGTGAAAAGAAGCCTAGGAAAAAAAAAAAGAAAAAGAGAAATAAAAAGAGTGGGGGGCGCAGATTTAAAAAAAAATAATAATATAAAGTCACAAACGTTTTCGAGGCATAAAGGAGCCCTGCTTCTGTCAAGGGTATTTTTTTTCCTTTTTTTTTTTTTCCCGTATATATATTTTTTATAAGAAAAAGATGCTCTCTGTTGCTGTATTTAGAAACGCTGCTGCTTTATCCGTTAGACGTAGTGTAGGTATGACTGCTGTTACTCGTCGTGCTTATACCACCACGGGTGGCGAAACCGAAACACCCAAGGAAGAAACGGCTAAAGTGGAAGTTGAATTAAGTGAAGAAGTGAAAAAGATGTTGGCTGAAAAGGATAAGCAGATTTCTGAACTCAAGGTAAAGAAAAAAAAAAAAGAAAAGAGGAGGGAAAGTGAGCGATCATTGTTAAGTAACAACGGGAAATCATGGTATAGGATGCTTACCTTCGTTGTCTTGCCGACCAAGAAAACGTACGTGAACGTAGTCGTAAAGAGATTTCAACCACCAAAGAATTCGCGATTCAAAAGTTTGCCAAGGACTTGTTAGATACGGTGGATATTTTAAACATGGCATTGACAGCTGTACCTGCTGATTTACGTGAAAAGAGCAGTGTTGCAGAAATTACCAAGGATGCTGAGAAAGTGTTTGATCAGTTAACAAATTTGTATACAGGTGTGTCGATGACCGAATCAGAATTGGTGAGAGCTTTAAAACGTCACGGTGTCGAACGTGAAGACCCTCAAGGTGATGCCTTTGATCCCAATAAGCATCAAGCTCTTTTCCAAACTCCTATGCCAGGTAAAGAAGCAGGTACCATTTTTGCTGTTCAAAAGATGGGTTATTCCTTGAAGGGTCGTGTGCTTCGTCCTGCTCAAGTTGGTGTCGTTGCTGAATCTCAGTAAAATACCTTTCCTCTACTGTAATATCCCCCCCCCCCCCTCCCTCCCTTCTCTTCTCTCTCTTTTAAAGTTTTAAAAAATAAATAACCGCTTGTAATAAAAAAAAAAGTGTATTATACAGTCCTAATCTACATGAATATAGCTAATGTAAAAGTTCCTTCGTTTCGAATCACGATTTGACTACAAAATAAAAAAGAAAGAGTCAGTTTATAACATATGACAGTAGCATGAGTATGCGCATATTTTTTTTTTTACTTGTTTTCGTATTCGACGTTCATGGTAGGACATTCAACTTTGTCTTCGTGGGTATGCTCGAGATGACGTGCTGTGTTGGCTAGGGAAGTGATGAATGCTGCTGTTTCGGGTTTTGCAATACCTCGCACTAGTAACGGATAATAAGTATTTTTTTTAAACAAGATAGACAAGCGTTACGTTGTATTTTCTTTACCTCCTAAACAGAGACCCTTTTCGTCGGCTACTAAGACGCCTTTCACACCTTCTTTATTTGCTCTACATGGTAAAAAGAAGTGTGTGTGTGTGAATATGAAAGCAATGGAGTTCAATTAAGAGAACATACAAATTGTCAAGTGTGGATATTAATTCGGATTCCATTACAGAAAGAAAAAAAAAAAAAAAAGAGGAAGACGAGAGAAGAGAAATTGCAAACGAAAAACACGTCATCATCATGCGCGCTTTTTTATTTTCGGGCAAAACTGTATTTGACAGTGACCAAACATTTGGGATTGACTTGGACACAACACGTCGGTATCGTTAGCCTCAATCCAAACATTCGAATCACACCCATTTTCATCACCCTCAGTAAACATGCAGTTTTTGTTAAAGTCCACCACATCAATCATCACTTTGAGCCGATCTTTTTACTCAACCTGTATGCCCCTAGTCAGTCGGGACCCAAGAAACAGTTTTATAGTGATCTTATAGAACTGCCTCTATTCAAAGATGAAATAGATATAGCACATTATACTAAGTATTCTAACTTCTTAATTGTCGGTGATTTTAACTATCATCATTACTCATCATATCGATCTTCGAATTCACCCACTCCCCACCCTATAGCGTCGTGGAAACGGATCCTCAGCCAACAACTTTATGACTGCATCAATTCAGATGATATAAGTGAAGTATTCTCTGTTGACAATCCACAAATAACATTCAGCCGGGGAACTTCACGCACAACCATTGATTACATTTTTGCGTCTCCTGCAATCAAAAGCAGTATCACCGCATCTGGGGTGAAATTTATTAACACTAACTGGACAGATCACGCTCTGCTATCCATTGATCTAATCATGGTGAGCAAAAAACACGGTAAAGGTATATATCGAGCGAACCCGGCACTGGTCAAGAACAAACGTTTCGTCGAACAATTATCTACACTACTACAAGATTTGAACCCTTCTACCACTCACGGCCCTCTTAATTCCCCTCAGAAGGAATGGGACGCTATGAAAAGAAAGGTAAGAAAGTTCTGTCAGAGCTTTAGCCGACACTACTGTCAATGGCGTGAAAAACAAATCGCTAGACTGCAAACTCGACGGTCCACGCTCATCGTTAAACATGCAAATTGTCCCGCCATCCTTAACCAACTTTTACCAACAGTTGAACATCAGTTAGGAATATTACAAAAGGAAGTGGCCGAAGTCGATGCAATTCGGGCTGGTAAACACTGGCGGGAACAAGGAGAAATTTCAGCTGGATACCTCAAGCGTACGATATCCCAACGGGAACAACAACGTAGCATGAAAGCAGTACACCATCCGATATCCGGGGAGCTATGCCATAATGACAAAGACATTCAGGAGTCTGTTAGAATTTACTACCAAGATTTGTTTAACCCGGATCCGATCAATCCCTCATCTGTTAATGCTATCTTATCTCACATTACTGAAGATTGTAAAATAACCAAAGATACTGCTGCAGGATTACTCCTTCCAATCACGATAGAGGAAATTCTAGAAGGTGCCAAACGATCTCCTGGCAAAAGCAGCCCGGGTTTGGACTCTATACCGTACGAAATTTTAAAACTTATCCTTGCTGACACTTATTTTAGCAACCTTTGTGTCATCATCTTTAATGAAGCGTTGACAAAATCAATTTTTCCGGACAGTTGGTTGAAAACATCGATGATCCTACTACCCAAGAAAGGTGATCTCACTCAACTAAAATGCTGGCGCCCAATTGCGCTCATTAATACAGATAGCAAAATATTTACTCGATTGATCAATTCGCGCATGATGGAGTCAGCAGCCGACATCCTTAGCCCACAACAACTAGGTTTTATGCCAGGACGTTTCATTGGTGATCATGGACTTACCCTTCAACTAGCCGTTGAACACGTCAAACATCAGATAACACCGGATGATGAGAGCTACCACTGTATTGGACTTCTACTCGACCAAGAAAAAGGATACGATAGGGTATCATCAGACTATTTACGCGCCACCCTATTAGCTTTTGGATATCCCCAGACCCTTATTAATACCATTACCGGGCTATTTTTTAACACTTCCATTCAGGTCAATATTAATGGCCACCTTTCACCAGCCATTCAACAAAACCGAGGATTACGACAAGGCGATCCGATCTCACCTCTCCTGTTCAACTTGGCATTCGATCCATTCCTGAAATCAATAACAAAACACCCCGATTATTCCGGGTTACCGTTCACGCCAACACCACCGGATAGTACATCGACTACTTCTACTTATACATTAAATAATGAAACGGCCTTGATCCCCAAACCTTTGCGACTTTGTGTCTACGCCGATGATACATTAGTTTTCCTTAAAAATCACTCGGATTTCCACATTCTTCAAGAGACCTACGCCCTCTACAGCGAAGCCTCCAATGCCAAACTGAATTATGATAAAACCGAAGCTTTTGCACTCAATGGTAAACCTTCTGAGGCTTGGACACAATTCTTACTGAACCACAACATCACTAAGTGGCACTCCCAATACTCGACAGCTCCACTGCGTTACTTGGGTTACCAACTCTGTTTCTCAACCAGTCAACGCAATCATTATGCTAACATCTTAATCGATAAGATTCAACAGGCATGCAACATCCACAAACAACGACAACTGTCAATTCGTGGACGAGCTACTGTTTTAAACTCTTTAATCTACTCAACACTATGGCATGTTATTCGGCTATTTCCCATGACTAAAGCCCAGATAGCCAAAATTCAATCGATTGGATACCAATTCCTTATGTTTCGAATGTTTCCAAAACTCAAATTGTCGATTCTTCAAAAACCACGATCACAAGGAGGACTCGGGATCCTAAACATCGGCCTTCAACAAAGGGTCTTTCAGTGGCGTTGGTTAAAACCCCTTTTAGAAGGTTATGGCTCCAACACTGACTGCCCAAAAGACGTGTACACTCTCCTCAAATTTGGACTGCGATCCTACAACGGGGATTTACCACACCATCACCTGCCATTGCTCTTAACAAAATATCGGGCTACCTCCCTCACTAATCATTATAGCCCATTTAGCACTATCTTCCAAGCTGTCGATTCCATTCCAAGAAACCTGACCAGCCTTCAGATCAACAAACACACCTGCCTTCAACTCCCCCTCTCATCCATCTGGATTCACACCAACACAACAACTACCGAAGACTCCTTCATCAAACCCGGAATTCAAAAGATGTTTGCACATCAACTATTCAGCATAGACGACAGTAACACGCAAATTATTCGCAAACCCTATTCCGCACTCACACAACATCCTACTTTGGCCAGACACTTTTTCCGACTACTGGATCAAAACATCATAATGTTAAATTTATTCTTTATTCGTCAATGCTTGTCCCCTGGAAATACATTTAACACAGACAGCCCGATACTACCTGAACAATCACACCTAGACCTGTCTCCCATAGTACATCATATGTTGACCCCCTTCTACGACAGCATCAAACAATTTGCAGGAATCAGGATTAATATCAATCGATTGGTACGACAACTCATGACGGGACAATCTCTCACTACAGCTCCATCCAACAGTCACCCTACAAACACAGCCTGGACAAAATTCTGGAAGACCAGCCTCCATCCAACATCACGCAATATATGGTACCGCTTGGTCCACAACAAAGCTCCTGTCAAATCCTTCCTCCATCGAGTCTTCCCTGATATCCATAACAGTCCCAATTGTGATATCTGCCCAAACATACTCGCAAATGCAGAACACGTTTTCGTCACCTGTCCCCAACGATGGTCCGTATGGGCTTCTATATTACTTGCTTTCAACCAACTACAAGATTTATCCAAACCAGAACAACAAGCCATTATTTTACAAAGCATTTTTCAGCTCAAATATCAAGGCACAATCACCACACTCCCTCACTGCAACTTCATACAACTACTAGGCTCGACTATCCACTCGATATGGCTATCACACCTCAACGAAATTTTCCGCGACATTACATTTCACGTAGAGACCACTGTCAAACGCACTCAGCAAACAATCGCTTCGTTACTCATAGAACAAGAAGAGGACATGGACATTTCCAAAAATATAAAAAATCAAAAAAATAACAAAAGCTAAAAACCCAAAAATATCCCACATCATCTCCTTCGCTCCACCCTTACATTAATCCCCATCCCCGTACCCATTATTCCACAGTCACTCAATTGTCCGGTCCAATAATATTTGCGATTCGAATTGTTGACTTTAAACAATAAAGATCTAGTCTCTTTCATACAAAAAAAAAAAAAAAAACATTTGGGATTGACTTTTTTTTTTTTAATATTTTGTATGACACATGTTTCAAGCATAAGTATTTGAAAGGAGAGCGCCAATAGGAAAAACAACAGATTTACGCTTTAATTCATCTCATCCGGGAAGAATTCATTTTTAAAACGAGCTTTGTGACTGATCATGTCCATGAGATATCACTTGTCTTGAGCCAGACAAAAAAGCTTGTATGTGCTTGACAATTGCTGCTTTGTGAAATGATGCCAAAAGTCATGTGTAGTAACTTTTACTAGTTATTGGAAAATGCAAAATAATATCTTGAATACCGTTTAGACCATGCAATACATCACATTTGTGACGCTTAATAAGGTTTGATGTAATAATAATGCATGTTTATCAAAGCGCTAAAAAAAAAATTTAGAGAATGTCGCCATGTACAACCCAATTTTGACAGCACCACAACAGTAGTAACAAAGGAAGGGGGGGGGGCGTTTAGTTAGCTGAGAGTAACTTTATCATCACACACAAGGGAATTTAGGCTTCGTTTTATTTCATCAGTGTTTGACAGTTCATATCCACCTGGATAACATACTTTTAAGAGATGAATATGTCCTATTTGGGATAAATGCTATGCTACTAGAATCCACATCATTTCCCCTCATTGTTCTAAAGTGTTTTTTTTTTGCAGCAAGTGATAAACTAAACAAAATCGTCCGTCAGACCAACTGAGTCTGTGATCCTTCCCTTTGTAGGCTGTATGGTACAATGAAGAAAGGTGGCATTCACAGGCAAGTAAATTATTAATACATCATACCATCATCTACTCCAAAATAGCATGACGCGTAGCAGCAGCAGCAATGTGTTCAAATGTAGTTTGGATAACCGCCCATGTTTTATTGGCCACTCTGTTTCCTCCCACTTGAACACAAAGCTCCAACATACAAAAAAAAAAAAAAAAAAAATCTTTTTTTTTATTTTACTTTTTTTTTTGTAGACAACATATAAACCACGCATAGATGACAGAAAACGAAAAGAAAGACATTCTAATTCAATTGTTAAAGCAAGAATTAACCAAAGAAGCACTACCTCAAAACTTTCGCGATATCTTGAGTAAGACGCTACAGGTACTTTCGCATCAAAATAAAGATCTAGACAAGCTGCGACAGGAGCGAGACAAGTTCCGTAAAGAAGCTGAACATTGTGAGACCAAGTCCTTGCAATTGACCAACTATGTGAAAGCGGCTGAAGATAATTACAATGCGCTTGCTAAACTATACAAAGGTGAACATACAAAGACGCTAGATCAACAAGAACAAATCATACAATATCAGACCAGACTAAAGGAGTTGGGTGAGGAACAAACAGCGCGAGAACTCGTGATTCGACAACAAATTGAACACATGAAGCAGTTAAGTGATGAACGGGTCGAGAAACAACGGGAAGAGTATACCAAATCAGCCAATAAACAAGCCATGGGAAGAAGAAATATCGAAGAAAAATTAATGCACAAGGATGCCGAATTAAACGATCTCAAGAAACGATTACAGGATCTGGAAACACGGTTTAATCACTTGGAGGCTCAGAAGCAAGAGAAAGTAAACGAAGCTGATTTTTACAAGAAGGAAAACTCACAGTTGAAATTGTTGGTGGCTTACTTGCAACCACAACAATTGCAAGCTCAAAATCAAACCCATATCCAAACTTTACCCCAACCTCCTCACAATCCACGTTATTAGTTTATGTAATAAACACGGGACAATGATTTTTTTTTATTAGTTTTTTTTTAATAAGAAAGAAAAAAAAAAAAAAGGGTATTCTATAGTGATAGAGGATAGAGGATTTAAGGTGAAGTTGGTTTTCTCAAGAAGGAGGTGGCCCTTTTAATGAAATTAGTAGGCTCCTCCTTTTTACTAGTATGAGACAAGAAGCTCAGTCTTTTACTAGCTGTATTGACAGTGGGACGTGCCATTGGTTTCAGTCTTTGGATGGCTCTCTTTTCACCATGGTGAGCAGCCTTTTCATACCATTGCATAGCAGCGTGTTCATCTTTAGTAGTACCGATACCCATTTCAGTAAAGTAGCCTACGGCATACTCTGCTCTGGGTAATTGAGAACGGGCAGCACACATGGCCCATGCATAGGCCTGTTCATCAGAAGGAGGCAAGATATGAGGGATCCCTACCAAGTACCAAGCTGTCAAAGCGAAACACGATTCAGGATGCTGTTGTTCTGCAGCGATACTATAATAGTGGATGGATAAACCAGGATCCGATGTACAGTCAAGTTTTCCAAATTCATAACATTCGCCGAGACGATGCGCAGAGGGGGCATAACCCAAACTGGCTGCTTCATGGTACAGACTGACGGCATATTTAAGATCGATAAAGAGAATGGATTCAAGGCCAATTTCATGGAGTCTAGCGAGTTCATGTAAAGCATGTGGGTATTGAACTGTAGCTGCTTCAGCCGATCTTTTTAACCATTTATGACCATCACGTATGTTTCTAGACCGGTTTAATTCACCCTTCATTTCTGCCAAGCCAAGCCGATACATTGCGCCAGGATGATTCAGGGTGGCTGCTTTCCTGTTTCATGTATTCTTTTTTAGTGTCTAATCTTTTTGTATGAATTTAACAATTTTTTTTACCTGTAGTATTGAACTGCTTTGGCCTTGTCTTTTCTTGTGCCGAGACCATCTTCATAACATTTCGCAGTTCTAAGTAAATAAATAAATAAATAAAAAATTTAATACAAAAAAAAAAAAAATTATATAAATAAACATGTCATGCACAAGTATGAATTGCATTATCTATCAAGTTGATCTTTAGGGACATCAAAAAGGTAAAAAAAAAAGAGCCCTCAACACCTTACCTATAGGCTGCATCAGGATGATGATGTTTGGCTGATTGTACAAATAAAGGAAAAGATTTGTCAAAATCAGCTTTACCGGTTTTATTCAATAGACCGGCTGCATACATATTGGCAAGGTAGTACTGAGATTCACTATGACCACGCATTGCGATTTGCTTTAAGGATTTTTCAGCTTCCAACATGTAGGCTCTCTGTTGATTTGATGCATTGATGTCTCCACCTTCCTGCTGTTGTTGCTGTGCTAATCGTTTAGAAGCTTCCACTAAAAAGATGGCAAAATCACATTGAATTTCCATATTGTTGGTCTTTTTGGCATTTTCTCGATACATGTTGATGGTGGTGCTGTAAGAAAGTAAAGATGCATTTTGACCGGGTTTTAAGTGAGAATGGTCTAGTAGTGGATCACTAACGGTGGATTGAAGACTGTGTTGTGAAGAAGAAAAGGAACGGTTACGGACTGAATTAAATAAAGGTTGAGGTGATACGGGAGAGGCGATAGAAAGTGGACTGGAGAGTCGATGACTGATACGCAATTCCTCCTTTTTTTTCATATCTTGATGCCAATGCGTGTTATTTGTAGCTACTTTGACATCCGTCATTGTTGCAGCAGGTGGTGTTTGTAACATTTTTGGTTTTTCTATAATAATTATTTTAATAAGAAGAAAGAAGAAAGTTTAATGAAAAAAAAAAAAGATTTAACAAGAAATAAAAAAAAAAAAGCACTTTAACTATTATGTGTGTTTGTTAGGGCACTTTTGCATTAAAAAAAAAAGGTTCCACTCACATGTCCTACTATTTTTGGCAAAGGTCGAACGCCCAAGGGTTGCCCTCATCCTTAGCAACGGAGTGGGGGGGGGACGGAAAAGGAGGAGTAGGGATTAGTATATACTTTCTGGTCTGACCCTTCCCCCCTCCTTTTTTTTTTTACTTGGTTGCAGACATAAGAAAAGACTCCTTTAATATAGATATATGAATTTCCTTTACTCCCGGTTATCTAACCGCTTTTCTCAATGTCATTTTTCAAAACATGGATAAATGAGGCACCTTTTTTTTTTATGGATGCGCTTTATTTATTTATCGTGTAACATATTCTTAAAATGCGTGGCTCTGCGTGTTTATTCCTTTTTTAAAAAAAGCGCAGAAATTTGTTGATTCCATAGCGTCTTTTTTAAAAAGAAAGGCGTGATGTTATTATTCGGGCGAGAAGAAAAGGAAAGAGGGGGTATGTAATTGAAAAGTGTGTATTTCTCTCTTATTCTTTCTCAATATGGTAGTACTACCCAAAAAAAAAAAAAAAAAACGGGTTATTATTATTTGTCTGTGTTCACATATACTTTCTCTTTCTTACCGGGAGTTGTTCTTCGGTATATGTTCTTTTCCGCCAGTTCTATGTAAAAAAAAAAAAAAAAGAGAGATAAATATATAAGCAGTGCCACATAAAGAGACACCTTTTACCTTCCATTGTAACAATAGCCATATGACTATACAAGTCATCAAAAACATTGTCATTATCTCGGGTGCATCCATCATTGTACGTTGCACCTTGACTGTCACTCCTCCTCCTGCTGCTGCTGCTGCCTTACACAATGGCGCCTCTACCACTGCTGGTGGTGCTGATAGTACGGTCTCCTCGTTCACCCGGTTGTATAAACCCTTAGTTTGATGCATAGCGTTGATCGGGTTCTTCTTTTCTTGTGGTTGCGCTGTTTCATTTTCTAGAGCGGGTATCACCCATTTAAGAAATTCTTCGTCAGATGGACTCCCTCCTTCGGCTGCTATTGCTGCTGCTGCTGCTGCTGCTGCTACGGGCGGTGGCTGTGTGAGTTGTTTAATGGCAGTCAATGCTTCCTTATTTAATACAATATCATCTTTGGGAATTTCGTATTCGGGCCAGTCGTCTTCGATCTCATAATCCATGAGATATTCCTCTACAGTGCGATCGTCCGCATCGTCTACTAATGGGTAGACATTCCATTCATTGGTTGAGCTCATGTTTTTTTTTTTAAAAAAAAGTAAGAAAGAGTGTAAAAAAGACAGAAAAAAAAACTAAAAAGAAGGGATACAAGGGGGTAGGAGGAGCAACCTAAATATATACATATTTCTTGTTTATAGGATTTTCAACTGAACAAGTAACCTTACACGTGTACAGCTTATAAGCTGTCAGGAACCATTTAAAACGTAAGAAGGTTACCTATGTGGTAGTCAAAAAAAAAAAAAAAAAAGGAAGGCGGGGAATATTCTAATTATAATGTATGAACACTAGCCTGCAAAACAAAATAAGTGGTTCCATC
This sequence comes from Mucor mucedo, assembly GCF_025094135.1. Taxonomy (NCBI): domain Eukaryota; kingdom Fungi; phylum Mucoromycota; class Mucoromycetes; order Mucorales; family Mucoraceae; genus Mucor; species Mucor mucedo. The sequence goes on along the minus strand of NW_026252419.1, from coordinate 16,793 downwards.
ACAATGCAATGGATATCACCAAGTAAAATAGTAAGAAAGAACGAGTTGACTTGCTTGATTCTGCCCTTTTTATCGAAACCCCGGATCATTAAAAAAAAAAAAAATTGGGGTGATACAATGGACCCACTGCTTGGGTTCTTAATTACTATTGTGTACAAGAGAGGTATGGGCCATAAAACCTCATTTTCTGTTGTGTGTATGTGTGTATATGGCCAGAATATATCAACAGAGGGCTATAAATGAGAGTGTGCTGTTTGGTTCATGACGTTTCATTTTAGCGCACTTTACGTAGATGGCAGGTCACTCGTTACAATGGGCGAAAAAGTCATGCCATAACCAAGATAAACTTTCAGTTTCAAAACTCACACATTAGCAGCGGAAAACACTAGTCACATTCGTCAACGGAGTGGAACCCAACAGAGATTATCCGTCCAGGAACAAGCAATCCTAATGTGTGTGAGAAAAAAAGTCAGACAATATGGCAATTGGACCTTTATACTGACAGAGAAAATTCCTGATCTTTTAATACCACTCATTCTTATTCAAACATACCCTTGTACCGCACAATTACTGTATAAGGTATATTATGCTCTCGAAAGAAACACTTGCATACAGCTGGGAATGATTGCATTAAATTGTGTTTTCTGCTTAAATCAGAATAAGTGAAATTAACATTTTAAACACTAATTTAAATAGGTGCAGTTTATTTATATAAGGTTGGGAAGCATGATCTATATGTCTAGTATTCTAAAGAAAGAAAAAAAAAAGTATATGGTTGATGGTTTTACTGGAATAGATTTCTGTCTAGTTTATATAAATATATATATTGACAAGTAAATACCATAGAAGAGAGTATCCCTGAGTAAGACCATCCCTAAAAATGTACATTCGTATTACCCACTTCTTCCTGGGACGGCTATGGAATCATATCCCGGAAGGGAACCAGAGAAACTGTACAGTCTATTTGATCTGATAGCGGTTGTATATGATGGCACCCTTGAAATATCGATTCCTTCCCACGGTAAAGGTAAAATATTATCGTCTAGTGAAGTTGGTGTATGTGGGCGTGTGCTTGAGTCTCCTTCATCATCTGTATCATTGGGTGCTAGTGTTCGGTTGGCTCCGCTCGCTGCTTCGTTAGGTGCTGATATGGCAATCGAAGGTGGTAAATCGCCTCTGGCAATTAAATCAGCGACTTGTTGAGGATCGTAAGGTGCAGATTTCCAAGCGTCCTCGTAGGAAGGCAAGGCATTTTCATCTTCCTCTGGGGATATTTCAGAAATAACGATCGGGATTGCTGCACGTAACTCTGTAATAAAATAGGTGTTTAGTATTTATCTTGGGGGATGAGTAAAAACGGTTTATCTTTTTACCTGATATATGACCGTCTGCATTTGTTAAAGAGACTGTGAATTTAAGCTTATGCTTGATTTTTATCAGATCACAATTTGAATCAGTTTGGGCAAGATGTGAGTTGTAATCGGGTACAGTCAATAATTCAGTCTTTGTCCATTGATCCGGTCCAGAAGCGAAATGTTCGTCACGTAAATGTTTTATCACTTTGCCTTCCATTTTCGAATGATCGTCGGCGGACAAGGTTGTGTACTCTTTTAAAACACAAGATACGGATCTAACTCTTAAGTCTTGAGCTATGGGTACAAGCGCAAAAGTGATGGGTATGATACTACCTAATCCAAATACTTTTGTTGGTACACTGATGTCATAGCTTAGTTTATCGACCCAAACATTCGATATCACCAGTGATTGTGACAACTCTAGTGAAGATGGCAGTAAAACTCGGGAAACCCGTAAAAGTTTCTTATCGTTGTAATTCATTGAAAATGTGGGTCGTTCCACTGTCGCCTTTAGTCTGTAATTTACTTCACCTAAATCATGTTGCACACTCTCTGGTAAATCGCCTGGTAAAGGTACACACCCATAGAGTTTTTCGGACGTTCAAAGCTCAATTTTTTTGGTTAATCTTAATATGGACATTGTCGGGTTATAGAATTTTTTGTATTTCGGTGGAACCGTTTTTGCCAAAATAAAAATGGTTCAAATTGTTTAAAAATAATTATTTTGATTGGATAGAATTATAGGCTTAAAATGTAGATTTTATTTAAAAAAAATAATGGATGGCTTGGATGCCATACAGCCTTGCCAGCCATTGGAAATCCCTTCAGGATGGTGTAAAAAATGCATAAATTTAATCCACTACTCCCAGAAGACTGTAAGACAGTATGCATTGTTCTATAGAGCATGTATAGCCAGATGCGTACAACAAACCTATAAAAAAATAGTTAGTAAATGATACTGGAATAGTTGAATAAAAATCACTTTACCTTATTTCTTGTGCCGTTCAGAGTAATCCGTATTTGACTAAAGAAGTATGAACGTTAATGCATGTTGTTTGTACACGAAAAGCAATAGACTTACCTCACTTCATTACGCGTTAAATCTGTTATAAAAAATTTTTTTAGTCTTCATTTGAACAAAAAAAAAAGTGCTAGCAATATACCTTCCACATAGATGGGTCAGTTATGAGTGTACTATTGAGCATAAAAGTGAAAAACTATAAGATAGATAGCTTTAGCGTTTATAAAGGGAATAAGAGAAAATAACTTACCAAGTTAAAAAGTTAAAGAAACGGAAAGAAAGACATGAAGAAAAAAAAAGAAGCTAAAAGAAAAAGAACCTGCTGGAAATAGCTGTAGTTCAAAATTCTGGTCTAAACCTTTGCATATAAAAAACCTCTAAGTCAAAAAAAAAAAAAACTATATCTCTATCTCTTTTACTTCCTGAATTATGAATACTCAACCTGAACAAACCAACGAAACCGAAAACCCCTATCGTTGCGATTTCAATGAATGTGGCAAGCGCTTCCGGCATCCAAGCGCCCTTACACGTCATAAAAAATCACATAAAATTACCGAAGCCTTCACTTTTAAGGCACCCATTACCCCAAGCAACACGGCCTTCAGGCGAGTGAATGGACCAGAAGTTACTGCATTACCTGAGTCGATTAGATCTACTCGCATCAGTCTGGATCGTATGGTGTTTCATCAAGAGGACGAATCTGAATGCCAAGATTACAGTGACGAGGAAGACGACGAGGACGAAGATGAACCTTTTGATGAAGACATTGAATTCACTGAATCCATTGTTGATGAACCGGAAGCTGTAGTCGACGAAATCGAGGATCAAACACCCATAGTTGTCAACGGCGAGTTTTTTCCTTTCAGGGATAAGATACATCAATTGATGTATCAATTCTATTATCGGTCTGGGGGTGACATATCTCAAAGTTTGATGAAAGATATTGTGAAGCTTGTCAAGGACGTCACTGAAGCCAAGGTTGCCTATCCCGAAGCCAAAGTACCTGCAGCTGATCTCATATTCAACTTTGATGATTCAAGAAGAACAAGAAACCAGATTCCCTTGCTCAGACAGACGAAGCACTACGTCAAGGTTCAGAAAAAGGTGAATGGTCAAGAAGTCGAAGAAGATCTCCCGTTCTATATGAATCCTCCCTCCGAAGTCTTGAAGTTGTTGGTTGCAAACCCTTCTGTCACTGATCATTTATCAAAACTTCCTGATCATACAGAGGGCGAGCTTGTCGATAGTTACCAGTCGAACAAATGGCGTACCCACAAGATGTTTCAACATCCAATGGTCTCTGTCATAATCAACAACATCCCAAAGGATATCTGGGTTGGTGATCTGATCAAAACAGGTCAAACTTTTGTGATTGTGGAGAGGTTTTATACCTTGAATCATTCAATCGTTATGGCTGAAGGTTACCAAGTTCTTCCCGTTGATGGTAGGTTATACCTCCACAACATGCCCAGGAAAGTTTCTGTCGAAGTGAATCTCATTTCAAGCATTTTGTGTGATCGCCCGGAAACTTTGTCATTGGATTTCGAACGTAATGTGCTGGATGACTCTAATCTCCTTAGAGCTTCTAGTACCATTATTAGTAGATTGAAAATGCCAAATCCTTTGAAGCGCCCCTCTCCTTCTTCTGCTCGTAAATTCAAGCCCGTTAAGGTTATTCCCCTGAATTTCTTTACTGATGATATGAGTGGAAATCGAACCAAGAAACACAACAAGTTTGATAGTTGGATTATGGTACCCGCCGCTTTGCCTCTTGCTGAACGACATGCACTTGAGAATACAGCCTTCATCTGTACAGATCATTTGCTGTCAGCAATGCAAATGCTTCCTGCTATTGTTGAAGATCTTTTGTTGTTGGAGAAAGGTGTGGAGATGTTTTTGCCTGGTGGTGAGGCTGTCGTTGTCGTTGCTCCGTTGCAATTTATCACTGCTGATAATGCGCGTCATTCGGAGCTTGCCTCTAGTCGCGGTGCCATTTCAAAGATGCCATGCCGAAAGTGTGTTTGGGAATTAAAAACCCCAGCTCGACTTGATGGCAGTGATTATCGTTGTGACCCTCGCTCTGAAAAAGTGGTTGCAGATATGTACGCGCGATATTTGGCTTCTGGCGGTGACAAGACTTTGTTGGTAAATGTCGATACTGGTTACAAACTTGTTGGTGGTCAGGCTCTGGTAGACCTTCAATCGTTCGATACGATGTTGGATTGTCCAATCGAGCTCCTTCATACGATAATGCTTGGTGTCGGCAAAGCCTTGGTAAAAACATTGTTGCAAGACCATCTGAATCCAACTGAGAAAAGTATCCTCGAAACAAGATTGCATGGTTACGTTAGCAAAGGGTTTACCCGAAAGCTGCGTTCATCATTGCGTCTTCATGGATCTTTCTTAGGTAGGGATTACAAAATCCTCGTTCAGCAAGTACCAATTCTGTTGAATCAATTGATCTGTTCTGGTGAAATTCGACGTGATGACGGTGTTCTCTTGATCAAGACCTGCTTTGAAAATTTGGGCAAGTTAGCTTCGCTTTCTTATATCAGCAAAATCAAGCATAAGTCTGATTCGTACCTGAAGTATGTGGAGTTCACTTACAATGATCTTCGTGTCTCGGTGATGGAGCATGATGCTTACATGAAGCGAAAGTATCCTAACAGAAGGGGTGGCTCCGTTTATAACTCCAGTAAAATGCACATCATGCATCATCTTGTTGATGATATTTATCGATTTGGATCCCCAATCTTTTATGAAACTGAGAAGGGTGAGCAATTTAATAAATTCATTCGAGAGTGTCTGTTTCGTACCAACAGACATAATCCTTCAAGAGATGCCGCTGTTGCTTTTGCAAAGAGGTTGATGGCTCGACATGTATTGACTGGTGGTTCTTGGTTGGTGGCAGGCCAGGATTATCCAGTTAAAGCTTCAAACAAAGTCCTCGAGGTTGCTGTGTCCTTCAAGTCTACTATTAGAGACTTTGTTGATAATGACGATGATGACAAGACCATGAAAGTTGGCTCAACCGGAATTTTTCAAAACGGAAACAACCTCTTTATCGGTGAAGTCGTCAAAATCGATGCGTTGACTGGTGCTCCCACCATCGTTGAATACGCTCTTTGGTGTGAACGTGGACCTGTGACAAGATTTGAACTTCTAAGCCAGTCCGACGGTTTAAACTCCTGCGTTTATTACGTTTGTAACAAAGACAATGGAGGAAATCTTGTTGTTGAAAAGCTGTTGCGGACGAAGTCGACATACAGAGAAACAGAGTGTCAGTTCGTGGAGATGCTTGATTTTTCAAGAAAGATGAACCCTCGTTTCAACTTAATCAACACCAGCAAGTTTGGCACCTTCTGGTGGGCATTGTCTCATAAAGTTAAAAATTTATAAAATTTGTCTTAATAAAAAATCATGTTCATGTACATGTTAATTTCGCCATGTTAATTTTTACTTAGAAGTTTTTTTTTTTTTTTTTTTTTTTTTCGTTATTTCATTGGATGAAATGATTTTAAAAGCATAATTGTTTCCCAGAAGAGACTATCTACAAATTGAGCTAAGAAGATTTGGTGGGCTGGCTATTTTATTGGACGAAAGATTTTAAAAATAAAGTTTACATTCAGATGAGGGCACCTTACTATATAAGTTGAGGAGACTCAGTTGGTGTGTAGTTCAAAATCCCTGTCATACAAATATTTAAGTTAGCCCGTATTTTCCTTTTCGTATGAGGATTTTTTTTTTTTTTTTACCATTTGTAATGACCTTCGGGTAAATGGTATGTTTTACGGTTAGGAGGTAGAAAACTCCATTCGTGTTGTATGAGTGTCTTTTCTTCTTTATAATGACGTTGGTGTGATCCGATCCCTAACAATAAAAAAAAAAGTGTCAATGTCAATGAAAGCATATATGGGTTCCCGTCACTGGTCGCTACTCTACCTTCAGTCCAGTCAACTCTCGCTTTACCAATAAATTTTAAGGAGATTGATTTGACCTTTGTTGTTTCATGACAGTTTAGCACTACAGAGCCTCTTAACATCACGCCAGCTGATTCATCCACGTTACCGTGTAATAAAATATGGTCGTTCTCTACGTTGATATGAAAATCTGAAGTATGCACAAGTTGTATAGGATTTGATAACATGCTAAGATAAATATAATGAGGAGTTAAAGAAAAATATGGTTTATAGAAAAAAAAAAAAAAATGATGGGTTTATCAGTTTTTTTTTTTTTTTATTGAAGTGGGTTTTAATTGGTTGTATTTTTCATTTTTCGGATCCGTTACCTGTTTGACACAGCGTTTTTCAAAATCATCAAATCAGATCGATAAGGTGTTAAAACTTTATACGCTGTCGGCATAGAGGCAAACAACAACAAATTTTTTTTTTTTGCTTTTATTGGTCAAAAAGGACAAAAAAAAAAGGGTCATTCTTATTTATACCCGAAAAAAAAAAAAAGAACTCTCGAAAAGGAAATGCATGAAAGGGTAAATCTTTATCAAATCAAATATTAAAAATTAAAGAGTTTACCCAAATGCTATTCCATCTATACATTTTTCTTCAAATAATAAACAATCATTATGCGTCACAAGAGTCATAACTCAATATGTGTCATAAGAGTATTATCTTGATTTCCTTGTGATATCTTTTTTTTTTTTATAATAGATAATTCGCCCCTATTTTACCTTGATACGAGCTTATGTTGTACGACGTTACAATCCCGTCCTAATTATTTTAGCTGACAAAAAAACACTGGGAATGGTTTTATTGTTACAACCCGGCCCTGTTCATAAAGTGGTACCACTGGTTGTGTCCTTTTAACGAGATTTCCATGGCATTTGTTGTGATGGCTCTCTTGTTCTTACTGTAATAAATTAGATCGTTTGCAACACACTTTTTTTTTTTTATAATTTGTAGATAACACCAAGCCTAAAAATAGTGCATATAATAAACTGTGTGGGGTCTACGTTTTTTCTTTCTTTCTGCAAATCAATTCGTCCCCACGAGAGCTTTTCTTTATGCATGTGAGAAGGGGCTTATTGGACGAAAACAGCAAAGGCTAAACATTTACCGATCTGTTTTCGTTGTCACCGGTCGGACTTTAATATATATCCCAGGAGGGCCGCGAAAAATGCACTCATTAAGATCACTGAGCATTTTTCTACCTTTTAACCCAGCTTCTGGTCGGTAATCTACAAAGGTTCTTTATGCAAGCACTCAGGGGATAGATTTATGGAATACTGAATGAAATTTAATTGTAACTTTTAATACTCTTGGGAGAGAGGTTTCCTCCTGAGCGCAGAGAAATACGTCAAGTATCTTCTTTTGATAATCACAGGATCGAACACTTTTGCTCTTTTTTTGGAAACTGATTCGTTGATAAAATCGTCTTTGGGCTCTTGATCTTCATCTACTTTCAGAAATGTCAGATTTGTTAGTGGAATAACCCTTCTACTACAACAAAGGCCTACCCCTCTTTGTCAGACTCATCTACAGTTCCATCTTATTACCATCTTGTTGAAATAAATATAAAAAAAATTGGGTGTTACAGCTATGTTGGGATAGATACATCAAAAAAGTCGTTTAAACTATTTGTATGATGTGGTCGTTATGTTATTGTAAACCTGGTCAAAATAGTTTTACTTGCATAAGCGGTCGTTGCTTTTAAAGTAAAAAGCACTGCACCATGCAGTCCTCATTATCACACTATTTTACTCTTATAAATTAAATCCATATAGTAAATATCAGACTATAACAACGTATGAAATTCATTATAGACAAAATCCAAAGATTATGTAAGAATTTATGTTGTTCTGACAAGTAAACATAGGGATTTTGTCACCTTTGTTATGGATGTTCTATACAGGTTTCTTTCTTTTATAGTCACTAAAATTGGTTCTTACTAGACCTTAAGGGCTAAAAACCGATTACAAAGCTTTGATATTGCTGCTGCATTTTTTTTATGAAAGAAATAGAACAAACATACACATATGTTTTGAGAGAAAAACCTGAGGGTGGCAACTTGGTCAGTAAATACTGATTACAAACTACCTTTGGCCATTTTCATTGACAACGAAAAAGCTTTGCCAAGCGTAATCGAACAGCTATTTCTAGAAAGCCAAGTCTCGAATGTCCAGTACAGCGGAATCTGATAAATAAACGAGGTATGACGAGAATTAAAAATCGCTATCATGGTACACTCACGCCGTGGATAATTTTTAAAAGTCTTGGTATCAACAACATTTTGTTTGTTGTTCTAAAATCGCTTTTTACTAAAGTATCTTGTGAATGGTACACCGACCCCACCAATTTTTATGTGGTTTAGTAAATTAATCTTAAAACATGCTAACAAATAATAGACACCAATTGTGACACCGACAACATCTCGATAAAATAAAAGGGAATATGTGCATATTCTGTAATTTCCGTAGATGAATCTACGTAGATGTTCAAATGACATACGATGCTTATCTACAGTCAGAAAAAAAAAGAAAGAAAGTATAATTAATATTTTAAACAATAGATAAATGATCTGATTTTTAAGCAGATCATTACAAAATTACACTTTTTGTGATACGTTCTACACACGCGCTTAGACGACAATAGCATAATTTTTAATCTTTTGCTCTGACAACCCTCGTGCTCTCTCTTCTTATACACATTACTTATTATTGGACTTGGTTTATCTCATACAGAATATTACAGCGATAATCATAGTCAATTGAGTATTCTATACTACATTTAAAAGAGCCGAGGAGGTACTTTCTAAAAGTCGCACAAAAAGAAATAAATGTTTGTATTACATAACACCTGATTGGCAGACATTTTAAGGCGGCGGTTTTTTCTGTATAAATTATTTTAAAACTTTTATGAAAAATTAGTAACAGATCTTTTTTTTTTCTTTACTCCTCAAAAGATTGGATGTGACCATGATTAAAGATTGTAAATCCACCCTTACTACTCACAAATAGTAAGTTTTGCATTAGAAGAATGACTTAATTGAGAACTCATTTTATAATTTTATCCTAGCTCTTCCCTCTTGTTCTTACTTATGACATTTTCCCTTCCTTTAATATCACATACATCAGTCATCGCTACAGCACTGATTGTTGTCGCTCTTGGTATAGTTATCTGACCACAAAAAAACAAGCATCATTCTAATTTATCTTTAGACTGTTTCATCTCACGTGAATTATACAACCGTGTGTATAGCTCATATTTTCCTTCGTATACCATCGTTATACCAAACGACACGACCCATACCAAAAATACCAAAAAACCAGCTCTCCTTATTGATACCAACCCATTATTTACGACCAAAGACAGAAACCCTATCTCGACTGGCAACAGGTCTCATCATATGATCGTAGCAAGTCCGGAGTCAATTCATCCCACAGCTCTTCACAAACCCGTCAAAAAGAGACGTCATTATTCGGTATCTTCACGTTCAGAAATAGACTTTTCATACAAGATGCCCGAATTATCTCCTTCCGCATCCTCCGACTCCTCATTTGACTCAAATTGGAGCCAGGGACGTAGACCTTCTCAGGTGGAAGAAATGATACACCTGTTTGAAACAGGTGGACATCAACCCCATCGTCGCTATAGTGTAGATTCTCACAACTATCAACAAAAGCAATTAATTCGGGAAAGAAAGTTCGAATATAAGCCTATTGCTATTGAATGGAAAAAACGGGACACAACTCCAATCCAATTAACCCCATCAAAGTCAACGTAAATACTTAAAAAAGAAAACTTGTTTGAATTTGTTGCTAACTATTTTTTTTTTTATGTATATATACAATAGTCCCATCAGAAAAAAGATGCCTCCAATCCTCGAGAAAAGCAATTTCGCCTGGGCTTAACTGCGATTCTGTATATTCATATTACCTGTACATTTTAATTTCTTTTCTTTTTAAAATTGAATAAAGAGAATCCTTTTTTTTTTTAGTATTATTGTTGTGTGCCTAACTACAATTCTCCCTGTTTTTGGGATTCCTTACAATGATATATGAACGTGTCCAAACGATATTAATTTTAAAGGGTGAGTTTCAAACGACTCAATCTAAAGTCGTAAATTCATTCTTGCAAGTGTCAATCTAGGAGACTCGAGACATAACGAGAATACTACATGAATTTACTTCAATGACACCTCTGTACATTTGAAAATGATAGGTAGTTCCGGATGAATAAACATGTATATATAGCCTATAGACTTACTGTAAACAACCCTTACAAAAATAAAATAAAAAAACCTATTGACTTTTCTTGGAGGGTGTTAAGGGTCTCCTCAGAAGAAGAAAAAAAAAGGGGGGAGGGGGAGGGACCAAAAACGTTGTTGGATCTGAGATTTGTCGGCCTCGATTCTTATAATGGCAGGAAACCTTTTGCTTCATTTTCCTATTTTCGAGATAGGCCACTTTTTTTTAAAATAATGACACCCTCACAAAAAAGGAGGATGAATATAATGTGTATACCTCTTCAAGATATAGCGCATACATCATATACAAAAAAAAGATATACTGCATACTATTATCGTCAGTTATTTACGCTTTTCCGATTACCGATGTTTATTATGTTCTCGAACTTTAATCATGACTACTCTATAAAATAAGATGATTTTAGGTAAACCAAACAAACAATACTCCTTAATGACATTTTTTACGTAAGGTGGTACAAATGACTACCTCATCGACAAGATAGGACCATTCCACTTCCGTCTTTTAATATTGACGAACCCATTTTCGAAGTAGTCCAATCTAATTACATCATAAACCGATAAGGACAGCCGGGTCTATTGTGCACATTTTTATATCATTGGGTGAATACATTCCCTTTGGTTGCTTAATTAAGCTTTAACTATATAAATCGGCCAATTTTTAGTGATTTACAATACTCGAGTTCATTGATCATCCGAGTTTTTAAACAACCCAGATATACACACATCGTATCATTTGAGCAATCAAAGCTCCAAATAGCTTGTTGACTGTTTCGCATAGTTAACTTATTTTCTTGTGATACCACAGTCAAGGTCCTTTCCCATTGCATTTAAAGTTATTAGGTGCATTTAATTGACAAAGGATCTACATTTATGCATTTGTCAACCCCGATAATATAAAGTTTCATCCAAAAAGTGAGAAAACCGAAAAAAAAAACTTTCATCATCTCTTATTTAAAGCTTCATCGAATGTGAGAACAGAGACTGTTTTCGAAACAAAATTACTGATTTATAGCAGGATCCGAGTCATCTCACTTGGTTCGTATGTAAAAAATATCGTAAGCAAAACTTCAATTTATGGTAGACAATCATAAATTCCACGATTACCAGTATCAACGGCATGATAGACATATCAGATAAATGTTGAAACTCTCGCAACGTTTTTAGATGATAAAACATTGACGACGTGATCAGACTTTTTACACACGTATAATCGTATTCCCATCTAGACTTGCAATTATAACGGGCTAATTAATCTGTCGGAAAGATAGCTCCAAATAATTCAAAAAAAAAAAAAAAAAATCCTTGGATAAAATAACAGGTCGTCAATATCAAGGATAAAGTGGAAATAATTAAAGCCTGTATCTATAAGTTCTTGGATATAAACAATTATCAGAGTAAAAGCTGCATGATTAAAATTTGATTCCCTTTGTTCCAAACTGTGTTTAGGCTCCTTGATAGTAACTCATCGATCATTTGAAATTAGGTAGATAGCACTTTTAAGCAAGTCAAAGATGAAGAGAGGATCACTAGATTGTCAGACCAATTGTACTTGCTTCTATTTATGTTCTTTTCGCAAGTTTTTTTTTTTTTTTTTTCAGGGTGTGAATACCACTTCTATAATCAGCATCTCTGGAATAAATACAGGTATTTTTTGAGAGTTGTAACGTCAACCGAATTAGGCTTCTAAAAGTAGTGTGTGTCAAAGAGTAATCAGTTAATATTAACACCTAAAAAAGAGGTCAGAATATATTCTAACGTAAACAAAGAACAGAAAATGCGCCAACCCTCTTTGCTTTACAGACTATTATAACTTTAAGTGAAAAATGTGATCCAATGCTCTTTGTGGCTCAGTTTATGCTAAGACTGGGGAATGCAATTCCTGGCATAAAAACTTATGAAATGGATATGATCACAATAGGTCATTTCTATCATAAGATTTTTCAATTGACCAATAAGAACAGGTAATTTTTGCTGACCTAATGTAATTTACCATATTTAATTTTTTCAGGGAGTCTAACCGCAACTTATTAGTGTTAACCATTAAGTTTAGCTTTGATATTCCCTATGTTTTGCATAATTTGTAGGATTGGTTGTTGAGGGTTGTATTTTTTTCAAATGCAAAATGGTGTATTTAGTTTGCGGTTATAAGAGTAATTTTTATTAGGTGTTATATTAGTTAGTTAAATGGGCAGTGTAATCCTTCACCCTCTGGTGGTTGGACCAGTAATATGGAGGACCAAACCAAACCGGCAATATGAACAACTGCCTATTAAAGGATGAGTTAAAATGAAAGTCGTTAAAAAAAGTTATATTTGTACCTGCCTGCATTGTCACATTTAAGGCCGGTGATTCGGTTGGAATTTGTGGACCACAAGCATTATATAAATTTTTAAATGTCGTGTCATTAACACTTTGAGATTCATAATCTACGCGAAATATTAAAGAATACAATGTCTCTTTATAGGGAATGAGATGAATGGGACCGGTTCTTGACCAAGCAAAAGGTACATATGTATCTCGATCCATCAGAATGAGTTCAATGTCACTGATACGAGTAGGTATAAAATTGGCGCTATTATCTAAAGTCATGTTCAACTTCCATGCTGCTCGTAACCAGGGTTGTTGAGTCGGTCCCCAATCTGCAGGATCACCGATCCGTTCCGCCTTCTCGCTTTGTAAAACCAGTTTAGGCACTCTTGGCCAGCAGAAGTAGATCATTAAGCTAATGACAGTCAATAATGTCATGACACAGAATATAATAAACAATCGTTTGGAAGTAGGTGTGTAAAAATGGCTTTTTTCCTGCTTTTGTTGGCGTTTGTATCTTAATTTGTCCGTTAAAGACAAGTCGTTAAGATCGGCAGATCGTAAATGTCCGCCATTATTTGTACCACATTGTGTTGTTAAAGACATGGCATGTTGTTGTATACTTCTATGTTCCCCGTTTATCATGTCTACCGGGTGAGAAGCAGAGGAAAATGTCATGGCATCATCTTCAACATATAATTCTGCTCTGGACTGCTTAAAATCTGGAGGATGATTTGAGTAAGGTAAATATGAATGTGTCCTGCCAGGTTCGGGTACAAAAATAAGATGTGTTGTCGACTTTGGAGTCGTAGGAGAAGAGTTCTCGTCTTTTTAATCATAAAAAAAAATTAATAATCCAAAATGATAAAATATATATATGCAGTATTATAATGTAATACCTATTTAGATGATGTATTCACCTTTAGCAGAAGATCTTCTATTACGATATGGATCAGGTTGAATTGAATAGAGTGACGCTGGACGCATTTTGTGAAGAAAAGAGGATGAAGAAAAGAAAAAAAGAAAAAAAATCTTTAAATTGCATCTCCTTATATATAACTCCTAATAAGAAGGGGTACTACGTGTGTGTGTATTTGAGTGCATATCATTTGAACTGGGATGGGCAGTATCAATATAGAAAATTCATGCATAATATCTTGTGATTTTTATTTTTTTTGTGTTATTGAGTATAATGTAGAAAAGTATAAGGATAGTGACGAAAGAAATATTTACAAAAGAGATTTATCTCTTCTTGGGAGCACGAGGCTTAACATCTTCATCTTTAACAGCATGAAGCATCAGTTTGTTTACTTGTCCTTCAGTTGAATGGAATTTGTGGCCCTGAATATTTACAAATAATCAATATAGGCTTCTCCTTCCCCTTTTATATATATATATATATATTACTGTTATGTTATTACCTTTGTCCAATCATAGCTAACAGCATACGCAAATATATTACCGGTACGGTTGTAAGCAGTACAAGCAATTGTACCATTGGCCTTAGGTAAAGTCTTTAATCTTTGCTTTGAATCTTTATCCCAAAATGATACTAAAAGATACAACGCAATTAAATCCCAAACTCTTTCTCTTTTAAGCTATATCGAAGCGAAATTTAAATTACCTGTTCCATCAGCGCCAGCAGTGGAGAAAGTACCGTATATAGGATGAAAAGAGATTGCATTTACTGAGTAGACATTCTTTGTTTCATCACGATGGCATTTAAACGAGAAGCATTTTCTAAAACATTTAAAATATTAATGTACTGAATATTTTCTAGCAATAACCAATACTTACGTCGCATCTTTTTCATCAATATATTGGATACCTACACGTCCTTCAATCGAACTAATAGCATAACCTTTACCGTCAATAAAACAAGAAATGCTACGTGTTTGCCATTTAAGAGGGGATATAGTTTGTTTGAAAATAGTTGTAGGATTGCTCAAATTGAAGACCATCACACTTCTATCTGCAGTAGCGGCAACTAATAAATCGGCCTTTGTATCCATCGAATAGCATCTTTCGGGGAGTGCGACAGTACCAACAGGTTGTGGTGATCTTAAATCCCAGTACTTTAACGTCTTATCCCAACTACCTGTTGCTAAAATGTTTGCTTGTCCGTCAAGAAATTTTACTGCTTTTACTGGCTCGTCGTGTGCACCAATCTGTGTTGTTTGACCCGTATTCAAATCATACATACGTACTGCTTTATCTGCACCACCTGAAACAACTGACATACCATCCTAAAAAAAAAAAAAGAAAAAAAAAAGTTAGCTTACTATCTATTTGACGTGTATATATTCTTACTTTAGACCAATCGACACAAAAAACAGGTCCTTCGTGACTATAAGAAGCTTTAGGTACTGTATTTCCGGTGGGCTGAACCTCGTAAATTCTAACCTAGATTCAAAAAGGTGAATAGGATATAGCTAAAAAGTTTGTGTAAGACCTACATTGTTATCCCAAGAAGGGACAGCTAAAAGGTCTGCCTGGGAAGAAAAAGCAAGGGCTGAGATACCATCAGGAGGGGGTGAGGCTACCTATGACGACATTAGTACTCTATCTCGCGCATAATGTTGATTCGTCTCTGTTTCTTCTGCTTTACTTCAAAATCAGGAGCTTCCATTTCGTTCAAGAATAAATTGAAAAGATAAAATGAGTAATAACACGGTTTTAGTTTTAAACGTCACCTTTTTATTTTAGCAGAAATCAAAAGTTTAGCGCTGTCATGACTGGTTTTTTTTTGTGTAATACTTTTTTCTTTGACCTAATCCCACAGACAAAGGTTACGGAAGGAGGCAGACGATATCAATTATCCAATGAATTTTTAAAAGTCGAATTTTGTAACGAAAGAATTAGAATAGAAGAAGGAAGCATATGACTGTAGAGCAACGGCTTGATAAATACCACGGATCTTTAAATGTCATAAAAGCACTTGTAACTGATATATTTAAATTTTGAACCTTCATACAAAATGAGATTACGCTTAACACTCTAAATAATTACAGATATAAGAAAAGTAACGAACTCTTTTCATAAAAAGCAAAAGGACATAAGGATTTGATCTTGTGTGACCCTGACAAAATGCATTTCAGCTACAAATGCATTCTTTATGTATGGGGTAAATGATTCTCCGAAAGAGGCTTTTTCTAACAGAGAGTACTTTGAAAAGTCTCTTGGTGAGCTTTATAAATTTTTATAGTCTTTTATATCACATATATTGATCATTGTGCGAGTTCTTCGTCTGTGAGTATCTGTCGTTTTCCCATTATAAGATAATTATGTGTACCTTTTGACACTTATGGACCGTTGAATATCGCATAAGCATAGATAAATCCACCAAGAACATTACATGTCAGCTATCACGTCAATAAAATGCTTGTTCCATTTTTCGAATGGAAATTTTTAACATTTATATATTCCTAGCCGACGAGATAAAATGCTTTTAACGGCTTCAATGTTGACTGGAATTTACACCAATGGAAGAGCTTATCTCATTCTAATACCGATCCAAAGGACAAAGGATACGGGAGACGTAGTATCATGGCCGGAGAAGACACTATTAGTGGTATCAACTATAAAGAATAGAGGAAAACAAGTAAGATTAAACGTCAAGAGGCATATATGTACCCTATTTGCTGCACTCATGTGTCGTACAAAGTTGATGTGCTACCATATACTTCAATAAGATTACGCAACACTCTCAGGTGAAAGTCCTAATGACTCAATCAAGCGATATAAATACCAGAGCAACACTTGTATTTTATAAAGGATTGTCTTAAGTTTGATATTATAATTTGGGAGTTCCGAGTAGTGGTATTTAGATATGAGTTTTAAAGTTTGATAGTGAGCACCAAATCAGGTTTTGTAAAGGATGATTAGAC